>NC_140927.1:33885329-33998703 GCF_045865225.1 Trachurus japonicus | reverse complement strand
GCATGCAGGTGCACACAAACACAGAGACACACAAACACGGGAGCGTGACAGGTTGTGCTGGACTAATAAGGACTGTGTCGTGGTAACACAGACAAGCTGTCGTATTTATTGTCTGATGTCAATAAAGATATGTCGGGGGTTAAAGTAGTTTTATTCCAGTGTTCCTGCAGTGACCTCCTTGTTCTGTGCATAATGGGTGCTGGTCATTGCAAAAATAAGTAGCCCGTTGCAAATATGCGCCTGGTTCTTATAAACGCTCGAGCTCCAAGTTGATTTACTAGTTTCACTAGTTTTATTTTGATTCCGTTTACATTTATGACTAACCGTCATATTACTAAAGTTAACTTCTGTGTCCATTGCGGCCGTGGCCCGTCTGTCAGAGCCGCGGAGCACGGTGCTGCGTTGTTGTTTGGACGCTTTCAATCCCAGAGTGCATCGGTGCATACCCACAATGCATTGCGGGATGTCCAAGATGGCGGTATTTGCGAAACGGGTTATTGATCATTACCGTAGAGGCGGAACTTTACCACTAGAGGGCCTCGTACACACCCACAATATACTAAATTTTTCATATTATTATTATTATTCAGCAACTAACAGCACAACATGTACATTTTGTGAATATTTATCATATATGAATAATAATAAAGTCTGTAATGAAGACGTTTTTAGTGTCTGTCTATAACTTTTGAATAGGCTACTACAGTACTGTTATACTACATTTTTAGGTATTGGTCTCTAGATTGAGCTGAACCATGCATATTTCCTCAACAACAATCAAGACTACTGCTGCAGTTACACCATTTTTGTAACACAACAGAGAAAAGACAATAAAAAATTTCTACACCACATCTGCTTCTGTGTCTATCTGAAAAAAAAAAGCTTTAATCACTGTCTACAGTAGGAGGAGACTTCTGCTAGTTCTGTGTATTCTTCTATTCAAACCAACCTTTGTTTACATTACATGTGGTTTACGTAAAATTGTCTTTTCTTTTTAGCTGAGCAGCACAATGGAGTCCCTCAAAGTTTAGTTTTTCATCATTATTTCACTACTATGCTTTGTTTAATGTCTCTTTACAATTTGATTGAATTTACCTATGTATCCATATGTCTTGCAGTATCTGTAAAACACTATACAAAGTAAGTGCAATGTTGTTACCATATATAACAATGATCACTACAACTACTTCAGAACAATAAACACATTTATTATGAACAAATGAACAAAACTGAAAAAAAAAATGAACAAAATTAAAACAACAAATTAAAACAAAAAAAACAAATTCAAACTATTTTGGGGCAGGAAGGGGGGGTGGGAGGGGGTCTGCTGCTGGAGGGGGGGGTGGGCTGGGTTCTGCTGCTGGACGGGGGGGTGGGCTGGGGTCTGCTGCTTGTGGGGGGGGGTGGGCTGGGTTCTGCTGCTGGACGGGGGGGTGGGCTGGGGTCTTCGGGGGAGCTCTCCATTTTTTCTGCAGACAAATGACAAACCAAAGTTACAGTGTGTAATTTCTTTATACATTTCATAACAGAAAATCTCATTGACACTTAGAAACTAGCACTCACCGTCCATTATAAAGGCCGTTGATGCCTGGAGAATCTCCAGCTGTTTTCTAGGGCCTTGATTTTGGTGTCCCTGAAGGACACCTTTGCCTTCTCTGCTCTCAGGAGCCTCTCCTTCTTGATCAAAAGTTTTAGTGCCCGGTCATGGGCCTCGTTTAGTTGAATATTTTTTTCCCTTGGAGGAATACTGGGGTCATTAGATGAATACTGCACACACACACACACAAAAAAAAAAAGATTAATTAGCACAGATACACACAGATAAGTGATCACTGATGAGACAGAACAAATATTTAACCATTACTGTTAATATTCACATTGTATTTCTCAGGAAGACATAATAATGGATGTTTCTAGATCACAATTATGTTATTGTACATAATCTACACTCGATTAGGGCTGACCCCCCCCAAAAAATCGAAGCTTGGCCTTTTTTTTCTGTCAAACTGCAAATTTTGGCCAATTTTGATACTTTCATTATATGAACAGAATAATATAGAATACAATACATTAAAATAGAATACAAATTTTATTTTAATGTATGCATCTATGAAGTTCTATGCAACAACTCTGAGTGCGTTCTGGAAATGTGGGTCATCTGCAGGAAGGAGAGGACTTGATAATTTAGTTTTTTTATAAGATAAGTTTCTACCTCTAGATAAGTTTCTTTTTTTCAGTTTTTTGACTAGTCAAACGGTCTTTGGTCACATTATGCTATTTTTTTTCACATCACGCTCTTATGCACTTGGAAATCTCACCTCAAAACTCAACTATTTATGACATTTTTAATGTCTGTCTATAACAGGCTACTACTTTTGTACTACATTTTTAGGTATTTGTCTCTAGATTGAACTGAACCATGCACATTTCCTCAACTACAATGAAAAAAAAGCTTTTATCACTGTCTACACTAGGGAGACATCTGCTAGTTCTGTGTGTTCTTCTATTTAAACCAGTCATTGTTTAGATTACATGTGGTTTAAATTTTCTTTTCTTTTTACCTGAGCAGCACAATCAAGATTCCCTTTCATAATTTCACTGCTATGCTTTATTAAATGTCACTATAATTTGACTGATTTGACCTATGTATCCATACATGTCTTGCATTATCTGTAAAACACTATAAAGTATATATATATATAAAGTAAAACACTATAAAGTATATATATATAAAGTAAATGTAATGTGTACCATTTTCAACAATGAGCACTACAACTACGTGAGAACAATAAAAACATTTATTTGAACAAAACATAAAAGTGGGGGGGGGGGGTTGGTTGGGTCACTGGGGTGGGTTAGCTGGCTGGAGTGGGTTAACTGGCTGGGGTGGGTTGGCTGCCTGGCTTGCGGGTAGAGCAGGTGGGTTAGGTTATGAAGGTTTGTCAGAGTGATGTCGGAGGCCGTAGGCCGGAGACATCACTCAAAACGAGTTGCACTCTCCATACTTGGACGCCCACCTCAAGTCTACCCGGTCCGGCTCACTCAGGGCGATGTGTGGCTGTAGCACAGATATATCAAATAATAGATTAGTAGACATTGTTTATAATATTTCTTTGTACCTTTGTATTCACTTCTAGTATGTGTTTGTATATTAATGTGTTTATTTATAAGTCAATTAGTGAATGTGTTTATTTGTTTATATCTTTTATTTATTTATTTATTTTCTTGTTTGTATCATCTGTTAGTTCTCTTCTCACTATTATTTTCTTTAGGTCTATGCCTGTTGTCTATTTGAACCAAAGTGTGTGACTAGGGTTGTGATAAATAATGAAACCTGGAAATTATGTAATAATATGTGTAACTTGAAATTAAAGGGTGAATGATGAAATATAAATTAAGATGACAAAACCAAAAGGTGGATAAAAGACGCAGTCCAACTTGGTCTAGAAGTCTGTTGGTTAAGTTTAGGATAACTGACCTGTAGGGTTATATCCCTCTATTTGAGAATTTAAACAAAGGTTGTGTTTAGGCACCAAAAAGTGGGGTTCTATATGAGGGGAGGAGGGTGAAAAGGAGTAGGAGAACAGTGAAAATCAGATGATATGAAAAATAAAAAATGCAACAAGCAAAATAGAGTTCAACATGTAACATAATATTGTTTTTTTCATATTTATTTTTTTATGATCTGAAATATAGTCTTTCGTTGAGTCCACGTGGGTGTGTGGTTCCCAATAATGACACCCAGTCCCTTTCTGCACGGCGTCTCTGGTCTCTAGTCCAGTGGGGATTAGCCTCCAAGACTGAGGCCTGTACAGCAGTCCATCCATGTAGCACAAAGTGTTGTACCACGTGTCTGTCCGTGTGGGCTTTCCTGAGTATGTTAGATTTGTGTGCTATAAATCTGATATGAACTGTGTTTTGTGTTTCCCCTACATACATTAAGGAGCATGTTTTACATGTAATTAGGTAAACACAGTTCTTAGTTTGTGTAGAGGCTGTCTGTTCTGTTCTGTAAACCTTATCTTTTGCAGTGTTTTCAACCCATTTGATTTGTTTAAAGTAGTCTAAGCTGCTCCTATGCTGCCCTCTTGTGGTCGTAGCTGAGATAGGTTTAAGCTTGGCTTTGACTAGATGGTCCTTCAGGTTCATATTTTTTCTGAAAGCAGCAATAATTCTTATGTCTACTTCCGGTCTGTGTGAGTCAAATGACTCTTTTAAGTTCTTTTTTACTTCTCTAATCAGTGGTAGAGTGTTTGGAGAGTATGTAGTGACCAGAGGCAGTGCAACTGAGACCAGAATAGGTTTCACCTGAAGGAAGTTCTTGTAACATTTCTTTAAGAAGGTTTTCTTATAACCTCTGCACCTGAGAGCAGCAAAGAGTGTTTTGGTGGCTTGTATAAAATCTTGTCTTTGTGTACATATTCTGTGAAATCTGAGTAATTGTGACTTTATGAGTCCTGCAAATGTGTGTTGTGGGTGGAAACTGGATCTATGTAATAGGGCATGTGTGTCGGTTTCTTTAAAGAATACTTTTACATCTAATTTGTTATGTGTGTTAAAATTTATTCCTTTAAATGTTGTGGTATCCAGAAAATCCACTGTATTTGAGTCTGTACTGGCTTTCAATTTGATGTGGGGATTATGGTTGTTGAGTGTGTTGAGAAATGTGTCAAATTCTTCTTTTGTGTGTTGCCAGACCCCCCATATGTCGTCTAAATAACGATAGTAATGAAGGGGCTGTTTGCTGCAAGTCTGAAGTGCAGAGGTTTCCCAAGAAGCCATAAAAATATCCGCATATGCGGGCGCGAACTTCTTCCCCATAGCAGTTCCTTTAATTTGTAGGTAAAATTTTTGGTCAAATTCAAAGTCATTTTTAGTCAGATTAATTTCAAGGAGCTGGAGCAATTCTTTATCTGGTCTCCTTTTGTCATAATTCTTTTGAAAAGCTTCTTTTACCGCTTGTATGCCCTGTGATGTATCAATGTTTGTATATAAGCTATCAACATCAATTGTGAAGAGGATAGCATCTGAGGGAACATACAGGTTCTTGATTTTTTCTATAAAGTCATAGGTGTCTTTGATGTAGCTCCTGTGTAATTTGGCTAAAGGGTTCAAATAGAAATCTATGTATTCAGCTGCACGATATGTCTCGCTCTGACAGTCTGAAACAATGGGACGACCTGGCGGAATTTTATCAGGCACGCTCCAGGTTTGGGGGCTCTTATGTATTTTTGGAAGAAGATAAAATCTCCTTGCTCTGGGCTCTGAGCTACCTATCAAATAGTTTTTTTGTTTTGCATTAATTAGTTTCTTTTCATATATTTTTTGGAAAATTGTCTGTACTGTTTTAAATGTTTCCATGTACATGGGTTGGTTAAGTTTAGAATAATATTTTTTGTCAGTCAATTGTCTCTGAGCCTCCCAAATATATTGCTCTCTGTCCATAATGACCACCATGCTCCCTTTATCTGCTGGTTTTATGACAATGTCTTTATTATTTTTGAGCTCAGTCAATGCTTTATTCTCATCAGGGGAGAGGTTGGACTTAATGGGTCTCACCCTGAATCTGTTGTAAAAGAAGTTCACATCACTCTGGACTAAATCTCTTATGTGTGTGGGTAGACTGAGTTCAGGAGGAGTCCACTTTGATTTTTCTGTGAATGGCACTTTAACGTGCTCACCTTTGTTTTCATAATAACTCCAGAGTTTGAGTGTTCTATGGTAGTTATTTAAATCCCATCTGGTTTGAGGAATGATTTGAGTTGCACTGCCTCTGGTCGGAATAAAACTCAGTCCTCTGTTTAGTAATGATAACTGTGCTTCAGTGAACTGTGTCTTTTCTGAAAGTATCATCACATTGTTAAAACCCCTAATGTCCTCTACCGGGCTTGTAGGGGCATCTAGTTTAAAAGCTGTAACCAATGATCTACCATGGCAGTAGCAGTCTGTGCAGTCCAATGCAAGTTGTCTGTTCCCACTTTAAAGTGTCTCACAGGTAGCAAAGGCAGAAAGTTGCAATGTTTTTGAAGATATTCATTTAGCTCTTGCAGGTTTGCCTGCTCACCAGCAGGGAGCGCTCTTGAATAGTTTATAAGAGGTATGTAGACTTGTGCATCAGTGAACACCTCTTTTGCTGCATTTATCATTTGATTGAGCTCCCTGATGACTGTTTTTTTGATGTTTGCTGCTCTATTATTCAGCCCAAATGACAAAATTACAGTCTGTGGCTGTGTGTCCAAAGTGGCTTTTTTGATTAGATGCAATGCATGATAAAGATTAGCACCTGGGAAACCATCAATCTGTATATCCTGTCCTTCAAACTCTGGGATCCTGTTTAAGTTTGAGTCACCTATGATTGCTACTTCTTTGTTAATTAAGAGTTGCCAATCCCTGATCTTCATAGTGCTCCGTTCATGTATGTTGGGTTTGATGGTATGAGTGTGTGTGTGTGAGTCTGATGTGGGTGTAGAAGTGTAGCTATTGGCCCCCTCACTGCTCACCGACATGAAATCCTCATCACTGAAGGGCAGGTTGGCGAGGAGTTGAGCCTCTTCTCTCTCCAGTTCAGCCTCAGTGCGAACCTGTGCCTTCTGAGGGCAGGGAGGAACAGGGGAGGGCAGAGGGGCAGCTCCATCATCCGGCCTGATGTTAACGTCCATCTTTTCAATCACACATGGATTGTTGTTGTGGCTTGTTGTCTGCTTTGGACCTGCATCCACCGCTCGCTGGTCACCTTCATCTCTGGGATGGAGACCTGTTGAAAGAGGGAGAGATGGAGGGGGAGGGAGGGAGGAGGAGGGAGAAGGAGGAGGAGGAGGAGGAGGAGGAAGGGGCTGGGGGTGAGGGTTGGAGTTAGAGAAGGAGGGGGGAGAGATGAGAGGGATGAGAGGTGAGAGGGAGGGAGACGGTGGTACGATCAGCTGATCAGCTCCTCCTTCCTCATCTTGATTCTGTCTTGTTGATGGAGGCTGATGCATCTCAACTTGATGGGTTTGTTCTCTCTGTGTATTTGTTCTGGGTATAGTTCCAGCCGCCCTGCTGTTGTTGTGATTTGTTGGCTGTCTTGCACTGGCAGGAGCAGCAATAGCATTAGCAGCCAGGTCAGGTAAAGGTCGAGATCACGCGTTGCGTCGTGGGAGAGGGGGAGGAGCCTGAGGAGGAGTGGTTGGTGCTGAGCACGTGTTGTTAGTAGCCACTGTTTTCTTGAAGGTCCTTTGAAGTGGTGGTGATGTGTCTCTGCGAGCCCGTGGGCTGAGGTCATCCAATATGAAGTCATTGTCCTCAAGGTCAAAGTCAAGGAGATCTAAATTATTTCTTAGGAACATCCTGGTGTTCTCCAAAGTTTTTGGTCTGAGTCGTCGTCCGAGACTCCTGTTGGCCCATCTGCATGCGATCTCGAAGGGATCTCTCCAACCTGCTGGGATTAGCTGTGCCAGGTATTCAACACTCTGTGACATGGACTCTTCATAATGTTCTCTCAAGATGATGAGTGTAGTATGTTCCCAATTTTTAGCATTTCCTATCAGTAATTCTTTGGTCTGTCTTGTCATGACTGCAGGTCTGATGAAAGTAGCCAAGTTACGTGCTGTATTGTGAATTACTGGTGGAGCTAAGTCGGTGGATACATTATGTAGGTGATGCTGAGCTTTTATGATTTGAAAGATACATTTGACCTTTGCAGCAAAATTGGGGTCATCCGACTGAATGTATCCACTTCTCTGTTCTTCTTCTTGGTTTCTATTATTCTCTCTCTTTCTCTTATTTGTCTGTGTTTCATATTTACGCACATTGGCTCTGAATGGGGGATTGTTACCTTTGTATTCTTGTGGTCTGACGTCCCGGTCTCGATCCTGGTCACGGTACCGGTCTGGTTCTCGTCTCCGATCTTGTCTCCTCATTTGTTCTCTTCTTTCTTGGCTGCGCGTAATGCGTCTGCGCTCCATGCGTCTTTTTGGAGAGATAGATGGAGAACGAGGAGGATGGCGGCGACGGTCTGGAGAGTTATTGTACCGGTCTGACCTGTTTTTCCAGCCGGCTCCTGGTTCGGGCCTTGATTCTGGTCTTCTAGCAGCGGCCTGTGCATAAGTGTAGGTTTTTTCACGGCGGTGGTCTTCGTAGTAGTGGTCGTCCCGTCTGTGGTCATTCCACCTGCGTTCCCGACTTCGGCCTCTGTCTTCGTATCTTTTTCTTTTTTTCTTGTAACTCACCTCAGTCCAATCATCTGAGTCGGAGTCGTCCATCTTGTGCGGTGTTTTCTTTTATTTTCCTTTTAATTTTCTTTGTTTTTTTGTTGTTTTTCTAATTTTCATAAAGTTTTTTCAAGGAATGTCTCCAAAATGTCTGTTGGTGTGAATCCGTGTGTGTGTGTGTGTATATTTGTAATCTCGTAAAAATCCGCTTGCAAAAAGTCGCTTTTCGGAAGAAAAAAATCCAATAAAAATGACAAGTAATTTCCAAAAAAGCTGGAGTGGCTTTATTGCAGCAAAATATACTCAATATAGCAACGTTTCGGCATACAACATGCCTTCTTCAGGCTAACGAGTAAAATAAGTCTTTGAGCAGTGTGATATATGTCCGTCTTCGGTGAAATCTCGTGGTCAAAGGGTTAGGGTTAGGGTTAGGGGTTAGGGCCGCCACCATTTCAATATCCATTTTGTCTGCAGACAAATGAAAAAACACAGTCACTGCAAGAGTGCATTTTATACATTTCAACAAAAATTCTCTATTAACACTCACCATCCATCACAAAGGCACTGCAAGAGAGCAATTCCTTTAACATTTAGAAACTAGTACTTACCATCCATAGCAAAGGCATTGCATGCCTGGAGAACCTCCAACTTCTGCCTAAGCTGGAGGTTCTCCATTTCAACAAATTTCAATTTCTCTTCTGCTGCCCGCAGCAGACGGCCTCTCTTATTGATGAGCTTTATGGCTGCATCATGTGCGCTGTATATGTGTGCCGCCTTCAATCCCGGACTGGCATTCGCATCATTTGCTGTGTACTGCTCACAAAAAAAGAGAAAAGATTAATTAGAACGGATACTGCACACAAAGTTGAGAGACAGAACAAATTACTGTTAATACCACCCCCCCTTTTCTTCTCATTGTCATTGGATGCATTAACATGAGTAGGCTAATCAGCACCATGGAAAAAAAAACAGATTTTGTAGGTAAGCTGCATTGTTTGTTAGCTTACTTTAATTATAGAGGGGGGTTAATTAAAGATAGTTAATTAACCCCCCCCCCCCACAATGCCACCGGACTCCCACCCCTATCGGTGGCGCACCTCATCGAATTAACATAATTGACATAAAATGTTAATAAACCTTGTTGATAGGCTGTACAAACTAATAATCTGTCAACAAGTGGCTTCACATGTAGGCTACTTGCTTGGACATTATGCTAACGCTCACTAGAATTTTTTATGTTTAAGCTAACCATGTGCTCATATTTATTTTGTATTGAGCCTACATTAATTAAATGTTTTGTATTTTTCCGTGTTTTTTTTTTCATGATAATGTAAGTACATTGTCATGAAAAAAAAGAAAAAGTCAATACTCACGGCGGCAATGACCAGGTCCTTTCGGACCGCCTCGCTTTCCTGGTCCTGTCCCTTTGGATATTTTGAAGGTGAATCCATTATCTACAATAAATTACAAAATAAACACAATGACTAACACAGTTTAATTATTGGCAACAAATATTTGAAATAGTTTTATCTTCCATGCTAATAACTATGCTATGACAACACCTACCGTGATTAGAAAATGGTTTCAGCAGTAAAATGTCGGGCCTGGCAGGTAGACTGACTTTTATAGAGGGATTGCCAGCCTACGTCACAGACGTTCTACTGTGCATGTCGCCTGCAGAAAGAGAGCAGTAACAGCCGGGGATCTATGGGATCATGCTGTTGGTATCACTAATTATTGTGAAAAAAAAAAAAAACTCGCAAATTTTACAGAAAACGTCAACTCGCCCCTTCAAAGGCAAACGAGAGAGAAAATAGTACATTGTCGATTAATTTCGAGCAATAGTGTGTCTTGGTTTGTATGGTGATGAAGCTAAATATCCACAGGCACAGCAGCTGTAACTGCAGCCAATGAGTTGTGAAATGTTTCCTCCGACAGTAACTGAACACCAGGTCACATATCCTACTAATGGAAAGCAAACTGAGATTAATATGCTGTTTTGAATTAGGATAAGGTCCCCCCACCCCCTCCCTCGTCTCTGAACAGGCAGGTCTCTTTTTGTTTGCTTTAAAGAACGGGTAAACCAAATTCAGTATTTTTCTTCTTATCATATTAATTAGGCCTTAAATGTGTCCCTCAAAACATGTAAAAAATATTTTTCCCATTCATCATTTCCTTGAGGAGCTAGGCCTCAGAGACTGTTCTGTGTGCAGGTTTAGAATGGGCGGGCTTAAATCGATGACCGCTTTACGTAAAGCGGTCATACTTACATAAACCCGCCCCCTGCTCTGCTCTACGTATAAATACATTCAGCCAACTGACTTCAGAGGTTTTCCGTCCCACTTGCTCTTCAGTCTAGCTGAAACACGTGCAACAGCCAGCTAACTAAACGTAGCTCATGTTCACACACAGGGGACCACTACTGTCTTGTTCCTTCATATAACGAGTTTACAGTGCTAACGTTAACGTATTCACACCGTGATAAACAGCCGTCACCGCGGGGAGAGAGGCTGACTCCCCCAGTCACACACTCTATGGTCACACACCCCTCGCAACGTTAACGTTACACACACAGCAGCAGCAGCAGCAGCAGCAGCTACAACACCGTCTTTTGACCAGAGTCTCCCTCATTAACACACTGTCCGACCAAACAGCCTCCTCTCCCCCCAAACAACCAGACACACGGGAGACCAGACCAGCCATAACTTACTGTACAATCACGGATAGAAAACACCGTTAAAAAAAAAAAAAAGAAAAACTCCGCCTTGGTCTCAGTCCACCACACGTCCGAGCGGACACACAGCTGATCAAACCATTTCTTACCTTCACTCTGGTGTCTAAAACAGGCAGCAGCAGCATCAGTCATCCAGTTAATAATCCACCGATCGATATTATTCCCGTTTTGATCGTTACTCGCGGTCTGCCCGTTTCCTCCGTTTGCATTGTGTGAAAGAGAAAAAAAGTTTTTAGCCGCGGTAGCAGCCGTAGCCTCGGAGCCTCCCGGCTTCACTGTGTTGTTTCCCCTGGTCTGTTTCTGATCCCGGCTCCACCGAGTTGTTTCCCCCGGTCTCCTCCCAGCTCCCACCGGGACACGGCTGCTGCTCAGCTCGGACGCCGTGTGTCACGGGCGTCGGGCGGTCTGGACCGGGTCTGGACTCGGTACCAGGTCCAGAGATGATTCACTGTCTCTGCTACTGCTTCTCCTGTCAGGACACTTGAAGCTAAAGCTAAGCTAAAGCTAAGCTAACGTTAGCTAAAAACTTTATTTATTTTTTTCACACAATGCAAATGGATGCAACACGCTGACCGGTAACGAGATGTAAACAGGAGCAGCATGATGGATTATAAACTGTTGCAGCTGGATGACTGCTGCTGCTGGGACTGTTTTAGACACCAAGAGTGAAGGTAAGAAATATTTCCTTTAGGTTTATCAGCTGTGTCAGTGCTGAGGACTGGGGTGTGTGGTGGAGTGTGTTTGAGGTCACGTTTAGGTTGTGTATCAGAGACGGTCAGTGAGGTCCAGCTCTGCTGCCATGGGGCTGGTTTCTTTGCCTGCAGCACGACCATATCGCGACACGCCCCCACCGTCCGGAACCAGAGAAAACTGCTCATTTATTGACAACTTTGATGCAGAATTTTATATACTTAACGACTTTTTTAGTCCTCCAAATTTGACAGAGTGGTTAATAATATATTTTCCTGTGGTATTATAAACTCAAAACACATATTTATTCTTGGTTTACCCGGTCTTTAAAATAAAAATAAACAAAAAATGCGCTGCCCCCGCTGTGGTGCGGCACATCCACCTTAAAGGACAATTCCGGTCGAATTCAACTCGGGGGTGTATTTTCCTATCATTTTAGGTCTAAAAGAATGAATCTGAAGATTTTCAGTTTAATCGCTCCTGTTTTGCGGTAGCTGCGTCTGTCCCTGCATCGCCGCGGCAGCAATGAATGGGAGTGGATGTAAGTTCCGCTGTTTAGGCTGTTTCCAGCCCTCAAAGCCGCAATTTTTTTCCACAGACAGCGTCAGATGGCTACTTAAACATGCACCGAGAAGTTTATTTACTTCAAGCAAGCCGACATGTTTGTAAAACTAGATCTAATTCAAAGTCTCCCGGAGTCTCGCGCGAGACCCAGTTGCCGTGCGCGGTGTGTTCAGGAGCAGTGGGAAAAGCTACCGTTGTGTCATAAACACAGGAATATCAACTCTTTACTTGCTTCAAGTAAAAAAGACTTCTCGGCGCATGTTTGATTAGCCACCTGACGCTGTCTGTGGAAAAAAATGTACACTTCAAGCAAGTAAAGAGTTGATATTCCTGTGTTTATGACACAAACGGTAGCTCCCACTGCGCCTGAATACACCAGCACTGCAACTTCGGGCTCGCGCGAGACTCCGGGAGACTTTGAATTAGATCGACTTTTACAAACATGTCGACTTGCTTGAAGTAAATAAACTTCTCGGTGCATGTTTGAGTAGCCATCTGACGCTGTCTGTGGAAAAAAATTGCGGCTTTGAGGGCTGGAAACAGCCTAAACAGCGGAACTTACATCCACTCCCATTCATTGCTGCCGTGGCGATGCAGGGACAGACGCAGCTACCGCAAAACAGGAGCAATTAAACTGAAAATCTTCAGATTCATTCTTTTAGACCTAAAATGATATGAAAATACATCCCCGTGTTGAATTCGACCGGAATTGTCCTTTAAAGCAGAGCGCCCCTCTGCTCGTCTGTGCAGCTGCAGTGACGGGGCAGCCGGCCTGGATGTAGCCCAGCATCGTCCTTACAAAGTGAAGCCGTGTTGCAGGATGCACTCAATACAAAGTTTGTTCTGACTTTCTATAACAGGGAGTGCACAGCATTAAGTGTAAACCCTCTTGAGGTCCGCTCGCTAAGTTAACCTGTAACCTTCAGCACCACGGACAGCGCCGCGGATGAGCGTCGCGGAGAAGCAGCCTTTTATTGTATTTATTTACTGTAGCTATTGCACTGTGTCAATTTGTAACATTTTGGTTAGTAGTGTGCCAAGGAATTTTTTTTTTAATGCACCAAATGTGACATAACTCAAAAAAGGTTGAAAAGCTAAAAATCCACCCAGGAGTGTGAAAGTGCTTAATTATTTGAGGCAAAAGCCTCTTTCAGCACTGGCTTCTGTTTTGTTGTTGTTGTTTTTGTCCTGATTGTTTCCATGGTTTGGATTGTTACAGCTCTGCTCCGCTCCTGCAGCATGAACAGAGGTGGTGGTTCTCTAATTATAAGCATTTGATGATGTTGTTTATTGCTGATGTTGTTGAACTGGTCGCCAGAAGTGACTGAGAAGTTGGAAGGGTTAAGGTTAACTTCTTATTGGCTACTCATTTGCTTTGTCAAAATACAGTAGGCCTACATTAAGTCTTTATTGACAGGATAGCCCCTTGAGATGTGTCATCATACATTCCTGTAATTGCCCCTGTTATTCATAATATTTGCATTTTGACTACCGCGCTGAAAATGCCCTAGATTTTCATTTCAGAAATCTGGTCACCTTAGACTGTGTGACAGCGTCACCTTGATATGAAATAAAATGTACAGTGTGCAGACAAAGGTTTAAAAGAAAAGTGCACTTGGTTGCCTGATGTGTGATGTGGTCTGTAAACTAAATGGGTAGTGTGGGTGCCGTGAAATTATTAAAAATAATAATAGCAAAATTTATGGGCGGAGGGGATAAAGGGAGGATGTGACGTGGACCGGGGGGAAGAGAACACCTGGTGAGGGTCGGAGGAGATGGTGGACGGCTGGCGGTAGATGGGGGAGAGCGGTGTAACTTCATACCCAGCCATCACCGCGTCTCAAGACATCTTAAGATGTCTCAATAAGCGGAATCAAGATGTCTCAAGACATTTCTGCACATCAAGACGTCTTAACTCATTGAGTGCCGCGCTCCTTTCCAAAGTTTTAGTCAAGTGTACCGGCAAATTAGACCATATTTGACTTTTTATTTTAGAGCCATAGTGTATTCTATATTATTGCCACCAACACATACTGTGGCTCATTTGAAAGGTTTAACTTTATCCTTCAAATGGCCACAAACCGTTTGTTTCTACGTGCCTCCGTTCCTGAGAAAAGTCAAGCTAAACATGGCTGGGTTTCACCAAAATCCCTCCTTTTTTTCTAGAAAAGGAGATAGAGCGTCTTTTATGAAAGGTGCGCTGTTTGTGTCTGTCGCTCTTCAGACACTCGCATTTCTGGATCAAAGGGCTCGTATAAGATAAATATACACAACAATTGTTGTTCTATTCACAAAACCACCATCGGGGGCGGGGGGGGCGCCACTAAACAGCAATAACACAGACGCACCGTGCCGTGTCACAGCCTCTCGCCGCGGAACTTGAGGCTCTGCCGGCCACAGCGGCTCGCGAACACCGGTCCCGCCGGTGGTCGTGGTCCTTCTGTGGTACGGGTCGGTGGTGCCGGTCTGCTTTGACCCAGAGACCATCAGATTTTACCGCGGGAGGACTTTGGGGAGGACACGGTGTTGCTCCAGATGAAGACCGGGCGGGACTGTCGGCTGAGAGCTTCCTGGTTCAGCTCCCAGCTGCTGCAGCCTCGCGGGTGAGAGCAGAGCAGCTGCTGCATCTGCATGCAGAACTCCGTTTGCAGAAGCTGAGTTATGATAAAAACTTCCAGATCATGAGCTGTCATGTGACTTTGATCGTCATCTATTTCAGTTCTCCTCGTCGTAGAGTCCCCAAATTTACATATAATGTGTATTAAAGTGTCTATTTTCATAATTTAAAAAAAAAGCAAAAAACGAAAAATTTCGTTTTTGGCACTCAACGCATGGGAACGAAAAACGAGAAATTACGTGGTTGGCACTCAATGAGTTAAGACATCTTAAGACAAAAATTTGAAGACATGCACCCATGTCTTAAGACATGCAAGGGCAGAACATGCGATGCTCTCAGTCAGAATTTTGTGTCTTGAAGACATTGAGTGTCTTGAGACATCTTAAGACATCTTAAGACATTCAGATCTTAAGATGGCTTAAGACACTGTATGTGGCCTGTCTCAAAAACATGGTCAAGCTGTCTTGTTTCAACTGGAGTTTTATGATAATAATTTTGCCTACTTATATTTTCCTGAAAAATCTTATATAATGTTATTGGAGTTTTAAATGATAATTACACACACACACACACACAAACACACACACTGCACGCAGTGTGCAGTTGATGGCTCTTTTGATGCCCACAAATGACGTCTGTTGTACAGACAAACCCACACTTATTTCTTATTCTGCACAAAGACTCAGTCCTTAGGTATTAATTTGATGCAAAATACCCAACTTTTTTTTTGCCATACCAGCTCAATGGTAAAAATGCATGTTATTTCTCAAAATTTCATATGGTGCATTTACTCCTGCTGGGGCAAAACATACTAAAAAATAAAATTACCTAAAATTTAGTAAAAACTTAAAGTCTGGTCCTGGCATCTGGTTAAAAGCATTGAAAGAAAAAAAAGATATTTTGCTGTAATAGTGATCAGCTGAAAAAAAACATGTTTTTCATAGATTTACATAGGTTGATTTTCTCTATTTAGAGTCAAGTTTTGTATCATGTCATATATGTCATGTAAAATACATGTAAATATTTGTATTCAGGCTAAGTCAGAGGAATCCCCTGACAGAATTCACCAAACAAAAATCAACTGGATTAGTACCATACTAACCCCCCTAGGTGGTAGCAGGCCCCACAGGCCTTCAATGGCACTGATGGGGTTAGTGGAAAAATTATGCAAAACTCTGGAAAACAAAACTTTTTTATTTATTTACACAATATAAAAAGATACCAGTAAACATATCCAACGTAACTATTTCATCTATTGTCTATTAATCTATTAACAAATGAACAATCCAAACAAAGCACAAAAACATCAAAAGATTGAACACAAATACATACAAAACACAAATATACACCCTATGCACCCTCCATATCCTGCACTGCCTTGGTGGCCTTGTCATGTGCATCTTCCCGCCCCTCCTGCAGGGCATTTAGCCAGGCCTGCAGGTAAACTCTGACAGTGTTTTTGCACGACTCATTTATTTCTCTCCCACTGCCGATGATATGGGCGAACGAAACTGTTGTGCTCCTCTCCACCAGTCTGTCCACATCTGCTGGTGTACTTGCAAGCGTAATTTTTTTTTTTTGCCCGTCCCCTGAGTTCCACAAACAGGGTGTATCTGCAATTAGAAAAAAAAACAAAATAAAATGGAAAAGAATTAAGAGACCCTGAGTAGTGGGGAAGCTTTAGCCCTGGCAGGTACTTAAGTAATTTAAAAAAAAGCTGTGCCAGATAATACTTGCCTTTCAAACGTACTAAATAAAGACGCAAAACCTTCAACCGCAATCTGTTTCATCAGCTTGCACATTTTTTGCGGGTGACATCAAGTTTGCACACGTTTTTAAACAAGTAAACCTTTAGGAGATCAGGCCCTACTGTTTTGTGCATTACATACAGATATACAGTAAGATCATGAAGAAAGATGTGTGCACACAGAACTAAGTAATTAGAACACCTATAGACAAATACTACATTGACCTTTCATACCTATAGTTGATGAACCACTTGTTGACAGTCTTCATCAGGAGGCCGGGTACCAGGAGCTCTGCTTTCTCCTCTGTGGAGGGGTATATCATTTTCAGGATGAGAGCCTTGCTCTTCTCCAATGACCTCTTCTGCCCACCTTCATTGCCTGAAAAAAACAAACAAACAAAATAAAGACAGTTTTAAACGCCATATGCTCTAGTAGCCATATATTATTTTCCTTTTTTTCTCTTACTTATCATTCTGCTCCCAGCACTGAGGTGGCAGGGGCAGGAACATCTCACACAGGGACAGCATGCCTCATCCTCTCGTCCAGCTGACCCTGTTGTGATAAATCAAAGACATGAGTCTATACAGTAGCTATGGCAGCTTTCCATTCCATTTTCTATATTAACACGCATTTCATAGTATCCTTTAAACCCCCACATATTTTTCAACCTCCTGTGCGAAAATTACATGCCCAAAATAAAAAGGCTGCAGTTTCAAAAATATACAAGGACAGCATGAATAATTTTTGTCACATGTGACAAAAAGACCTGCGTTTGCTAAAGAGGTGTCAGAATCAAGATACTGTATGTGTGTCTGAAAATGTATTTCTATCACTCACTCACCTCAAACAACTCTCCCTCTGTTGGTACCAAATCTGGATAGATTTGGTACCAGGATTTGTCCCCTCGTCTCCCGGTGTCCTCTCCTCTCGTCCCCTCTGCTCCTGCCTTCTCCATCTAAATTACAAAGAATTTAAGCAGGCTAGCATGGTCCATGCTTTACTGTTTTGAATGGCATTAAAGTCTGATTCAAATAAAGACTGTTCTGGTTCAGTAAGAAGAAAAACAAGCATTTACATCTTTTCCTAACAAGAAGCGAGCGAGTGAGCGATGACAGCACGAGTGAGATTATGCGGATCTCCATGGCAATGTCTCAGCTCTTCCTGCTTTTTTGCTGTGTTTTTCAATCAGAATTATTATTTCAATCAAATTGTACTTTTGCTTACTTATTAAGATAGTGTTGTAATGTGCATGTGACAAGTATGTGTGTGACAGTGAATCTCTTTAAGTTATTACAATTATCTTAAATCATCAAACTACATACACGTAACCTACATCTCCAAAGCCAGCCAAGCCAAATGTTATCCTTTAGGATGCAAATGATCAATTAGGTAATTCATTAATCTTTAGTTGATGGATCGATCAATTAATGATTACCTAACTGATAACCTGCGATTTTCCAGAGAACCTAAATTAAAGGGGAAAATTTAAACTGAACATCCTTGTTCAGGACTCTAAGCTAATAGCCTATTTGTTAGTTTATTTTTAGAGCACAACACAATGAAAAATGTTTAAGTAACGTTATTTAACCTTTAATTAATGTTGAGGGTCCAGTGTGACCCATTTTTACATTTAGGAAAGGTAAAAACACCCTAAACATTTTTCCTCTGACTATTAAACTTATTCTTGGCCAACACAATATTTGATACAGATTACATGGTCTTTCCTGCCACTACACTATGATGATAACTGTATTTAACTACTTAAGTCACGGTAGCATAAACTGTGTTGGAGCTATTTGTCACTTTTGTATTATTTAATCACTTATTATTTAGTTAATTTTTGTGGTTTAGTTTTGGGGAATACACCTTTAGTTTGTTTATGATATTTAATATTAATTGAGCTAATTTGGGTATTTGAAACATGCTTTTATTTTGAAGGTAGGCTACTGGGTAGCTGGAGCTCACCAGGTGAGTTTACATAGCCTACAGTATATGGGTTGGCAGACACAGGTGAGCCAGGCACCTGGGAGGGCAGATGGGTTTTTTTTTTTTACCAGGGCAAGCAGGGCCATTGTTCTTTGTTTGTTTGCCATTGGAAAATAAACCAAAGAAACTTCTTTTTTTTGCCTGGACAATGGACTTTGTTTATCCTGTGTAAATTCACCCCCTAGGTGTCTCAGTGGCCGTTTGATTTATCTATTCATCATTCATTCATCTATTTAAACTCCGTCACTTTGTTTTGTTCTTTTGCCCTGATGAAAACCTCCAGGTCGAAACTACAGCAGCTTAATTGATAAGCCAATTGATTTTTTTCAGCATAGGGATCAAGAACTAAAAGGGGAAAAAAAAACATAGCGCTTTATCCATCATGCGTTCACACCGGCGTGTGTGTGTTGTAGAGGGGGGGGGGGGGCATGTTGAATTGGGGGTCGCGACTCAAAAAGGTTGAGAACCACTGCTCTAACGGAGGACAACACAACACATTTTTCTATTTAAATGTAGGGTTCTCTAAAAATCTCTAAAAATGTGTATAAACATTCATTCTTTATTATTACTGGGTTTCTACAATCTTAGTCACGTTAAAAATATAGCTACAGATTACCCCTTTTATATTGCTTCTAGAAGACAGAGTAGGCTAGCCTAAAGTAGGACTTCATTTCCCAGAATCCTCTGTTTTTTCTCGTTTTTGCAATAGTCCTATTAAAATAAATATTGTTCATATATTAACTCTGTAATTCATGTATTATATTGTTTAAAAATATTATATGCTCTTTAAAAAAAATGATAAAGGTTAACTTTTCCTGTTTAATAAAAAAGGATATAGGGCACGGGACTGTCTCAGTAGCTGCAGATCAGTGTGCGCTGCTGCCGGTGTGTTTTTAAACTTGGCGGGTTTGTTTTTTCTTCTCTCTTATAGGCCTATGTATTTGTGTATGAGAAACAGTGTCTCAGATGCAAAAAAAAAAAATCAGAAGGACACGTCTGACAACAACGTAATCAATCAATGTCGGAAAAGCGGAATGTTAATAGTAATAGTAATAGAAATAGCGGCATGTCGCAGCATGTAACCTAAAACTAAACTAAAGAAACTAGAGCAACAACTCTCATTTTTAAATTGTAGGCCTATTTTATTGTTTTCATATAGGCCTATTTTAATGAAAGCAGGCTGGTGTATGTGTCACAGGATGACAAGGGCCGTTAAGTGTACAGTACAGTCCTTTATGTTATTTCAGTGTGTATTAATTAAAGCTCCAGTTGGTAAGTTGACGGAAGTGAAAGTAAACTCCGCGACTTGGTCGGAAATTTCAAGACAATACTCCGTCAGGTCCCTTTATGAACCTCTGCCAAGCGCCCCACACACACACAGACACACACAAAGTAGCCATGAACGCACCCACAGAGAAAAAAAAAAAAAAAAAAAAAAAGATGTACCGTATCCATAGCACGACGTGTAGGAGCGGCGATTGGCTGCTCCTCCTGCTCCCTCTACCTGACTGGTGGAGAATCGTCGGGCGCGGTGGATTTTGGCAAATACGATTACAGGCTGTAGGTGGAGCCAGAGGAGTTGGATTTTGTCCTAAATTACTCATTTAATGTCTGACCATCAGAATATAGTGACAGTTCCAGCAAATATGACTGAATAATTGTTACCAACTGAAGCTTTAATGGTTGCCGTGTATTCTTATTGATTGTTGTGAAGTTGTGTTGCATGCTAAAAGCATACTCGTAAATATGTGTGTATATTATGATTTATTGTGAATTGTGTCGAGAGTATTTTGATTTGCTGTGATTTCGTTGGCACATGGACTGAAGAAGAAGCCATAGTGTATTGTGGACTTTTGCACACGGTTTTCCTTGTCTCCCCCTGTTCCCCTCCCCTTTCCTATAATTAACAAACCATTGGTCTACAGCCAACGGAGCCGAGCATTTAGAGGACGCACACCTGAGGTCAGGTGATTCCCTTCCGGGGCGCGATTTCCCAGAGACGCAGAGGACCCGGCTCGAGGTTGCAGCAGACGCAGGCGGCGTTCAGCTCTCCAGCCGTGAGACGATCGGGCGGAGGATGATTGTGATGGGCCTTTAATGACGATAAGTGAAGGGACGTACACAACTGTGTCTGTGGTCTGCATGTGTGTGGCTACTGTTGGTGCCGAGCCGTCTGTGATTCACTGTTACTCTTCCAGCCGCGACGGAGCGTTTCTGGAGGAGGACGAGCCGCCGGAGAGAAGCGACGGACTGGAGCTGAATAAAGGCAAGGCAAGGCAATTTTATTTGTATAGCCCGTTTTTACAAACAGTTTGTCTCAAAGGGCTTTACATGGCATCGTAACAACATCCTCTGTCCTTAGACCCTCACATCGACTGAGGAAAAACTCCATGGAAACCCTTTTAACAGGGAAAAATCGGAGAAACCTCAGGGTGAGCAACAGAGGAGGGATCCCTCACCCAGGACGGACAGACGTGCAATAGATGTTGTTACAGACAAGAAAACAGTTTACAGTTTGTCACAGAATGTGCGAAATATGGAAATGTTAGCAGGAGTTGATGAAGGCAGTCTCTGGTGAGGGGAGGGGGCGGGGGGGGTTGGGGGCGGTCAGCTCGATGGGAGGACTGGGTGGCAGACTGGTCTATGGGAAGGAAGGGGAGGCCGGTCTAACAGCAGGGGAAGGGGTGGGAGGGGGGGCGATGCAGGCGGCGGCTGGTGCAGAGAGATGGAGCTCCGGTGGATCTGTGGAAACACAGAGAGAGTGCGAGACACCAAGGCCAAACTACAAAGTACAACAGAAAATGACAGTTCAAAAATATACTGAGGAGAGGGGAGGAGAGGAGAGGAGAGGAGAGGAGAGGAGAGGAGAGGAGAGGAGAGGAGAGGAGAGGAGAGGGCTCTGTGTAACCAGATGTGTCCCCAGCAGTCTAAGCCTATAGCAGCGTAGCTATAAAATGGTTCAGAGCTACCTGAACCAGCCCTAACTAAAAGCCCTGTCATAAAGGAAGGTCTTCAGTCTAGACTTAAATGTAGTTAGAGTGTCTGCCTCTTTGACCCATGGAGAGAGCTGGTTCCACAGTAAAGGAGCCCGGTAACTGAAGGCTCTACCTCCCAGTCTGTTTTTAGAGATACTGGGAGTCACTAACAGACCTGCATTCTGGGAGCAAAGTGCTCTGGTAGGACAGTAAGGAATGATTAGTTCTTTCAGATAGGTTGGAGCTTTATCATTAAGAGCCTTATAAGTCAGCAGAAGGATTTTGAAGTCTATTCTAAATCCTACAGGAAGCCAGTGGAGAGAAGCTAAGGTGGGAGAGATGTGCTCTCTCTTCCTAACTCCTGTCAAAACCCTTGCTGCGGCATTCTGGACCAGCTGGAGACTCTTTAGAGAGTTTTTCGGACATCCTGACAGGAGAGAGTTGCAGTAGTCTAGCCTAGAAGTGATAAATGCATGTACTAGTTTCTCAGCATCACTCTGGGAGAGGATATTCCTAATCTTAGTGATACTGCGCAGATGGAAGAAGGCGGTCCTAGTCACGTGCTTTATGTGGGAGCTAAAGGAAAGGTCCTGGTCAAAAATGACTCCAAGGTTCCTCGCGGTTGTACTCGGGGTCAGGGTGATGCCATCTAAAGTAGCGATCTGATTAGAGAAAGTGTCCCTGAGATGTTTAGGTCCAAACACAATAACCTCAGTTTTATCTGAATTCAGTAGCAAGAAGTTAGAGGACATCCAGGATCTAATGTCTTTCAGACAGTCTTGCAGATTGATGAGGCGGCTTCTGTCATCTGGCTCCATTGACAAGTAGAGTTGCGTATCATCAGCATAACAGTAAAAATTGATTGAGTGCTTCCGGATGATGCCACCTAATGGGAGCATGTAAAGAATGAAGAGGATTGGCCCTAAGACTGAACCCTGCGGTACACCATACGTAACTCTGCTATACTCTGAGTGGTCGTTATTAACATTAACAAATTGAAACCTGTCAGATAAGTATGACTTAAACCATAAATACGGGCCCACAACAAGAGATTGAGAGTCGCGAAGCGGACGCCGCCGCCGTCTCCTCGAGACGAACTGGGACTTGAACTGGATTGTTCCGTGAGATTCAGAGACATTGACATATCAGTGACACTGTTAATAATTATTGATCCATAGGATTTTAGTCAATTGTCTGATTTTATATTTACCATCCACCCTGCTGCTTTTTAGAAATAAATACGTATTTTTGTAATATCTTACTGCCTCTTGTATCTGTGTTGGTGTGGCCCGGGGATCTAGTTTTAAGTGTGACTTTAGTGTGACATATGCAAATAGGTTGGGTTTTTTTAGGTGCTGCTACAAGCAAATCTCATTGCATTGTCTCTGTACAAAGACAACAAAGACCTTTTTAAATGTGAAAACATCATCACAATTAATATTATAGGGAGAAAATAGAACGCCTTTTTATTGATCGCAGACTGTTTTGCTTTTGTGCATCTTAAGTTCACAACCAGGAGGACTCCGATGAAGGCAATGAGCTGCATGACGAGCAAGACATGCCTCAGCCAGAGGAGGACATGGACATAGATCATACATGGGCATTTTACGGCCCGCGGGCCACACCCGGCCCGCATGCCGTCTCAATCCGGCCCGCGAGCCGAAGTGCGAGCCGAACTGTTATTATGACCCGATTGCTTTTATTACGTTGATGCGCACTAATCAGCTGTTTGAAACAGTGACAGCCCTGTTAGATCAGGAGCTTGCACATCGCAGACAGAAAGTAACAACGTAACCTCCTCCAGGTAGAAGATCTCCTGCAGGACAGGCTGCTCAGTCTCTTTCTCTGTCAGACACCAGAGCTCCGACGGAGGAGGGAGAGCAGCCGCTCTGCTGCAGCTTTTCTCCACAGCCGAGTTTCTGACCACCGGGACCGGGCCGATGTTTCACAACCCTCCGTCAGCCGAATCATAATTGCTGACGGTTACAAAGCCCCATCATGGCACCTAATTATTAGCAAACTGTGATTAAAAGAGCATTTTATGAGATCGCTGGGTTTTCTGACGTGATCGACCGTATGACTGATTGTAGCCACGTGCGTCTGAAGCCTCCATCCACCAATGGCTACGCTTGTAATCAAATCAGTCTTTTTTTTTCATGTTGGTGCTGTTAGGCAGCAGCAAAGGAGTATTGTGTTTCTTCGTGAATAAAAGGTTATCTACACAAACAGTCTCACTGAATCAGAACTGAAAAGGATCTGAGTGCTTAATTATAATATTCAGGTGTCTGTGAACATTATTAATTGGTGCAGTCATTTATGGTCAGTAAGTTTTGTTAAAACAATCTGCCTTGAGTCCATATGTATATCATAATACAGCATGTTTCTTCACTGATCTGTGATGAATATAAGTTTAAAATGCGATTACATGGATTGTGGGCTGTCAGCCTATTGTAATGCAATCATTTCCACCAAATATATGTAGTTATATAGGCTAATATATAATTATATATAATTCAGCAATAAATATTTGATGTTTCAATTTGATTTCGAATCGTGTGGCCCTTCACTCACTTTATCGGAGTCAGTGTGGCCCTCTGGAAAAAATAATTGCCCACCCCTGACATAGATGCTGTGGAAGCTCCTGAGCCAGAAGGCTTTGAAGATGCTGAAAATGAATTGGCAAGTAACAAACCTTGATTTTGCTTTACGCCTTTACTGCCATTAACAGTCCAATTGATATACTGTGATAATGCATTGTCCTTTACCGCATTAAACACAGTAAATAGAAATGCATTACCATATTGTATCAATGTGTAAGACTGTACTCACAAAATCACAAGATGACAAGAAAATAAAACAACAATACATCATTTCCACATTCATTATTGCTGTAACGTTTATTAAGGTATATTAGTTAAGGTTTTCAAAGGGATGTGTCAAATGTTTATATGTATGTGTTTGTTCAAATCTTGCATCTACAGGTGGATCCATATCCATTCAGTTCTTTTACTGAGGCAGCCTTGAGCCTGTTCTTTGAAACTCTGTCATTTCAGAGAGCACCCTTTCCAGCCTACTAGAAATCCTGTCACATGACAGTTTCAGGAAGGAGGACGTACCACCAAATGTCAGTGTTTTCAAGGTAGGTAAAGCAAAATTGGATATTGTGGCTCTCTAACGTCATCTTTCATTGGGCACTCC
Source organism: Trachurus japonicus (assembly GCF_045865225.1). NCBI lineage: Eukaryota > Metazoa > Chordata > Actinopteri > Carangiformes > Carangidae > Trachurus > Trachurus japonicus. The sequence continues at coordinate 33,974,002 of NC_140927.1, read as the reverse complement.
ATAGAGTCATGTTAATAACTTTAAGTAAGGAAATAGGCCTTGTTTTAAGATGTGCTCATGTCATTTGACTGTTTTCCCCATTTCAGAGGATCAGGAAAAATATACCCAAGGTGCCTATTAGTGTACATGGTGATGATTCCCATTTCTATCACTTTGATATGGAGAAGACAGTGGACAACATCCTAAAAAACAATGCACACATGGCCAAAATGACATTTGTCCCAGTGACAGACTGCCACAGGGACGCCTTCAATTCGAGGCTCTTTCATGAGAGCAAGCTCTTTGGCATACAGTCTGTCAAGACCAATGCGGGCAAGGTAAGCTCTGATTTTTTTTAAAAAGCACTCACCAAAAAAGATGCAGGTCATCATTTTATGTAAGTTAAATTACTTTTTTTCAGGTATCTGCACTCAACATCATCAAAACTAACACAGACCGGAGAGCACAACTTGCACATGTGGAGTCAATAGCTTTTGATAGCTCTAAAAAGGACCTGGTCCTCAGGTGCAGGCTGCTGTTCCGTGGCCTGGAAATTAGAAATCACCAGCAATATCACCATGTAACACCACTGAGAGACCAAATCTTCATCTCTGATGCAATTGAGTCAATTCATTTGGATGTAAAATGCCACAGATTGGGCAGTACACTGGTCACTACTTGTACAGTCTCCACTCTGCCACAGCTTTTGCAGAGCCAAGCAGCAGGTTCATCAGAGACGCATCAACTCTCCCTGCTCATTGCAGTCACGGACAGCAACAAAGAGACCTCCCCACAGGTACAGTAGGACTTCTCATGGTCACTGGGCATGAGAAATATGGATAATATGTTCGATCAAAAGAGTGAGACTTAAAAAGCTAAACATGAACATGTATGAATTAGCCTGTTTCTTATTTTCTTTCAGACGTACCAGTGCTCCCTCTATACGTCCATTTATATTTCGATGGGTTTGGGCTGTACAGGCGGAAGTACCATTCCACCAATGGGATGTACTTTTCACTGGGTAATTTGCCCCGTTCTGAGGGGGCAAAAAGAGAACATATGGGCATCATAGGCCTCGGAGAACCAGGAAGCATAGTCACTAAATTTAGATGCAAACATTTAAATTGTTTAAATTGTGTCCTATGTAGGATTAAATAAAGTTTATCTTCTTTCCAAACAAGGGACATCATTTCAGCAATGTATGGATGCCATTTCGCCATACATTGAGAAACTGCAGGAAGGGTATTATACAGACTGCCCTTTCTATGGGGGTGAGGTGTTTGTTTGTGGAGGAATTGGCGAGGTCAATGCAGACATGCCCCAGGCAAACCACTGTGCCAACTGTTTGTCATCAACTGCAAACAAGAGGTTAGATTATTACTTCACAAGTGTAGTGTTGTTTGTTGTGTCTATATTGTGCAAAATCTTTATATTTCTAATCCCTTTTACTGTGACCTCTCAGATGTAGAATTTGCACAGTCGACAAGGCAGACCTCTCCAACCCACAGGCTGCCAGTGAAGCACCCCGCAGGACAAAGGCCAACACAGTTAACATCATCACAGCCATGTCTGAAATGGGTGTCATGGAGAGGAAACAGCATGAAACGGAGACTGGGACCCTGTATAGCCCAAACAATCAGCTGTTCTCCGATGACATTGTCATTGAACCACACATGCAGGCAGGGTTCAAAATTAGCGGTCGCCAGTGGCCAGTGGCGACTAACTTTGATGCTTTGGCGAGTAAAGGAAGCCGGCTGACTGGCCACTCTGGCGAGTGAAAAAAATCCAACTACTTCGTTGTTGTTACTGTTCCTCCCGACCCGGCTGTGACGCCTGGGTTGTGAGCCGGTGTCGTGCAGATCTTAAAGCTCACAACATGACAACATGCCGTATAGCAATGATTTGTGACCGATTACAACGCTCGCGGCGCACATGTGTATTCCTCTCTCTTCAGTCTGGTGTTTGGCTGCACTTTCAATAAGAGAAGTTCCATATGAGCGCGATCAGCAGAGACAGAGCACAATGGATGTGGCATTGATCAGATATCGCAGCGCACATGTTTATTTAACGGCAAAAAAAAACAACATCGCTCCAATTTATTTATTTATTTTTTTGCCGTTAAATAAACATGTGCGCTGCGATATCTGATCAATGCCACATCCATTGTGCTCTGTCTCTGCTGATCGCGCTCATATGGAACTTTTCTCATTGAAAGTGCAGCCAAACACCAGACTGAAGAGAGAGGAACAGCAGCTCCTCTGACAGCTCCTCTGTGGAGCTGCAGGAGAGCTGCCTCCTCTTTTTTTTTATTTTTATTTTTTTTATTGCAGCGCCGTTATTACAGGTGATGCACATCTATGTCCGTGTAGCTACATTTATTGTCTGATCTTCCTTCATGGTGCACAGTGTCAGTCCTCCTGTGAAACGTTTAGCTACTAAATAATATGACTGAAGGCAGTGGAAGTCTGCACATGTCGACACGCCCCCATGAGTTGACGACATAAGGAGTTAATGAATAAATAACTGATAGTATTATTCGGTCAAGTTCTTGTTACAGGTTAATGGTTAAACGGTTAACCATGTGCATCCCTAAAATAAACCTTTTAGGGAAAAAAGGCAAACTTGACTCCTTTATTCCACACAAAAATATGCTAATAGCTATGATATGTGTTAAAAATGCTTATGAGTGTATTATAACAGTTCAACACAATGAAAAATATACAAAACAGCTATACATAATTTTTGGCCAGTAAAAAATCTTTCTGGCCAGTAGATTTTTAAAGCTCACTAGCCAGTTGGCCAGTGAGCAAAAAAGTTAAGTTTGAACCCTGCATGCAGGTAAATGTTTTGTATCTCTAGCGATAATCTGTGCAACTATATCTGGACTGAACATTTCCTGCTCTGCCTTGGGATTAAAATAGAAAGTGGGTATGATGAAAACAATGTAAAAACAATACAACGGGTGGCTTTGTCTTTTGTTTCAGACAAGGATTGATCACTTCCACCTTGATGCTCTCGGTGTTGGAAGACTGCAAATAAGTCTGATTTGGGGCAACATGAAGGGACAAGTCCAACAGTTTGTAAGTGATCTGATTGTTGCGATCGACAGACCTCATTGGCTCAAACAGGTAACTAAATTTATTCTGGGCATGTTCTTTTTTCAAATTGATCTATCCTTTATTTATCCTTCATCACACAACACATGTTCTTTCAGCTCCCAGATCTTCATCACTTGGTATGTGCCACTGGCTGTGAGGTGCTACATCTTATTCAGATTTGGCCCATAATAGCCAGAGATGTTTTGTGTTGCCCTGAGGCATTCACAGCAGCTTCAGCTGAATACATTGGCCACAACAATTGCCGCCTTGTCACCAAAGCCAACATCCATTGTGGCTATCACATTGGGGAGCAAATTGATATGCTGGGCCACCCTATGATTGGTGACTGCAACCGCTTTGAGCGATACCACCACAGGATCAAGGACATGGGTAATTAAATTTCCCGTATATTTCATAGGTCCTAAAGGTGTTTGAAGCTCACTGTCTTGATATGTCTGTTGTACTTCAGTTATCGCTCACAAAAATGGCGTCAGTATCGAAAAATCAATGGTGAAGAGGATTGCTGTGTTGGATGCCCTTTGCACATTGTCAACACCAAATGATGAAATAGCAGAAAATACATCTGTCCACGGGCTTCCAGGCTACGCCCTTGTTTACAGGCCATCAGGATCAGCCACAGTGATATCTGCAGCTGAACTTCGTGAAAGACGTGGGCATGGTAGGAAATCTATATGTTACTAAAATAAATTACTAAAGTAATTGTATTGCTAATTAACATATTCTTGCATGTTCTTTCAATGATGTCTAACATAAAGGTAACAACATTCTTTACTTTATTCTAATTCATTTCTTAAGAGGGTTGCACCTTGGAAACCAAATGCCAGAGCTATCTCATCTGAAAGTGGCAAAAATGATGAGCCAGCCAGACCTCATAGAGAGAATGGGGGATAGAGTCCTGACACAGGAACAGATCTTCCTTGGGCCCAAGGTATGACCCCTGTAGTCGATCATTCTCAGTCCAGTACAAGAAAATACACATTAATGAATATTAATTATATATTATAATATACTGTAAGTACTATCTTCTTGTATAGAACCATTCTTAACATCATTTGCTGTTATTTCCTAGGTTTGGATAAGGGGAAAGCATGTCATCACCATCATTGACAACCCTCTCTCTGGGCAACCAGAGAGATGCATTAAACACCAAAGTGCCACGCTGTCCCCACAAAAATACAAGTATGTTATCAATGTTTATCATTTGTCTAATAGCAGTAGCAGTACTGAATTTAGAAAATTTTTTGAGCCAAACCCACAAAAGGATACCGCAGCAATTGTACCAGCAACAAAACAGTATTACATAGCATTTCCCAGAAGCTGTGCATCATTTTGTGGATTATAATAATAATAAAATATAATTATAGACCCTTGGATATTTATCTAAATAAATGGAATACTCCTTTTATAATGGATTTATCCAAGTGTCATAAACATATTTTATCTCATTCTCAGATTTGATATAAAGACTATCAAAGTCAGCTCATTTGTGGAGATAGCCCCCTTCAATCCAACCCACGTGAATGACAGGCAACCAGTGAAAATCACCGCCATATGGGCAACCATCTCCGGTAAAGTAGTTAAAACATCTTGAATATAACGTGTAATGAAGATTACAGAGGAACCAGGCAATGTAAACCTCATAGCATAATGCTTAATACTCGGTTACGTTACATAGTTTTACTAAAGACATTTTTGTATCCCATAGCTAAATGCACAATGTTCTCTCTGTACCCAGATAATCCACTGGTCCTGTTTGAGGGGACCATCTTCTTGCAGCAACGCACAGAAGATCCCCTGACAGGCTGCAAACAGTATCAAGAAGGTGGAAAACTACTCTTTCCAACAGCAGCCATCACTGACACCCTCCTGTTCCTCCACCACAAATGCTTCTGGGCCGGGGCGGTGCGTGGTGCAGTGGGTAGAGCGGCCGCCCCATGTAGAGGCTACAGTCCTCGCCGCAGGCGTCCCCGGTTCGAATCCCGCGTCGGGCGGACCTTTCCTGCGTGTCATTCCCCCTCTCTCTGCCTCCCCATTTCCTGTCTATTTACTGTCTATTTCCTGTCTATTTACTGTCATCACTATCAAATAAAGGCAAAAAGCTGAAAAATATATACTAAAAAAAACACAAAAAAAAACAAATGCTTCTGGGAGCCAAATCAAAACCTAGGGATCGGGACAAAGTCCGCTGCCACCAATGGACAGTACTGTCAATTAGTTGAAAAAAAAATCATCCACAATCCTTAGAAACGCATTTCTACACTCTCATACAGAGTAACATTACCACACACACACACACACACACACACACACACACACACACACACACACACAGCAACAACAACAGACAGAGATCAGAGATGCAGTACCGGAGCACATCTATGATACGTGTTCAGGTTTCTCATTATGTAATATAATACATCGCTCCACTAACTGACCACATGAGCAAATGTTAGAGTGACTTTACAAACTTACTATTTCTATCATATTTAGAACATGCAGCAGTAAAACATTAAGCAAAGTAATGTCAGACGATGTAGCAGATTGTAATTAGCGGAGTGTTAAGCAGTATGGGTGTCACAAAAATGTAATGTGTTGACTGATTCCACTGCCCTATTTCTGCTAAGCAAATGAAGCCATATCAGATACATGCAGTCTGAAGCTGCACTGCAGAGGTCAAGCTAACCTGCTATATAGTAATATTAATTAAATTGGTGCAGATTTTTCTTTTCTTTTCTTTTTTTACTTTAATTGTTAAAAAGGGCAAGGTAGATAGTCAGTGTTAGCATTAACAGCTGTTTACCAGTGTAGCTGACACAAGTTTAACATTATACTCACTAACGTAAATATCTAAAACAACTTTGACCATTTAATTGGTTATTTTATTTTGTTTTCTATCTTCTGGGGCTCAGACTGATGGTCTAAATTGCAGGAGATGGAATTATTCTGTTTTCATACAGCAAGAGCCTTAAAAGTCTTACTACACACACACACACACACACACACACACACACACACACACACACACACACACACACACACATTCCTATTTTCTATGTATTTTCCTATGTTTTATTACAGTATTAAATGCTGAGTGTGTCATATGCTTTGTCATTCTTTTTTGACATTAGTAATGAAAATTTTACTGGAAAAAATGATTACACTTTTAATTCAACTAATAAAAACATGTATTCAACTATAAAAAAGGAATAACGTGATATTTTACCTTAAGACATCTCAAGACAGAAATATTTCTAAGACATCTTGAGACATCTTAAGACATCTTCGTATTTCCAAGACATCTTAACTCATTGAGTGCCGCGCTCCTTTCCAAAGTTTTAGTCAAGTGTACCGGCAATTTAGACCATTTTTGACTTTTTATGTAGAGCCATAGTGTAGTCTATATTATTGCCACCAACACATACTGTAGCTCAATTGAAAGGTTTAACTTTATGCTTCAAATGACCACAAACCGTTTGTTTCTACGTGCCTCCGTTCCTGAGAAAAGTCACACACACACGGAGTCACACACACAAAGACACACACACACGCACACACAGAGACACAGACACACACGTAACTCAGTGATCTCTTTTTTTGTTGGTTGGTTTTTCAAGACAGAAACCATCAGTTTTTGTTTTTTTTAAATGTGGATTTATAGTGTTTTGAAGAAAAAATAAATAAACTTTTAGTTTTTAATCAACAATATTGTTGTTTGATTTAATAATCATTGTTCAACATGTTTAGACTGAGCCAACAATCATTTTTAACAGAATAAATTAAATATTAACAAAATGGGTGGGTCTAGGTAAAAAATGTCATTTTCTGGAAAACTAGTAAAATGGATTTATAGCGTTTTGGAAAAGAGCTCTTCATATAATGTGTATTAAAGTGTCTATTTTCATAATTTAAAATTTTAATGAAAAAAACATTTTTGGCACTCAACGCATGGGAACGAAAAACGAGAAATTACGTGGTTGGCACTCAATGAGTTAAGGTATTCATATTATAAAACAGGCCAAATCAACGTTAAAAAAGGCCAAATTTTTTCGCCGCCGACCAAACGCACCATGTCGCTACAGTCTCACTCTTGTCATTTTCTGAAACTTGGCAGCCCTGAAAGTGCCCTCTAGGAGCCAAAACGTGTGCTAAAGTGGCCTCTTGGGAGTTAAAACACATGTTAAAGTGCCCCCTTGGAAGCCAAAATGCATGCTGGCACTCAACGCATGGGAACGAAAAACGAGAAATTACGTGGTTGGCACTCAATGAGTTAAGGTATTCATATTATAAAACAGGCCAAATCAACGTTAAAAAAGGCCAAGTTTTTTTTGCCGCCGACCAAACGCACCATGTCGCTACAGTCTCACTCTTGTCATTTTCTGAAACTTGGCAGCCCTGAAAGTGCCCTCTAGGAGCCAAAACGTGTGCTAAAGTGGCCTCTTGGGAGCTAAAACACATGTTAAAGTGCCCCCTTGGAAGCCAAAATGCATGCTAAAGTGCTCTCTAGGAGCCAAAACGTGTGCTTAAGTGCCCTCTTGGGGGCCAAAACACGTGTTAAAACAGGCCAAATCAACGTTTTTTTAGTCTTAAGGTATCGATATTAAAACAGGCCAAATCGATGTTAAAAAAGGCCAACATTTTTTCAAACGCACCATGTTGCTACAGTCTCATTCTTGTCATTTTCTGAAACTTGGCAGCCCTGAAAGTGCCCTCTAGGAGCCACATCTACAGATGTTACTGGTTCAAAATTGCGCTGTTTTTCCTGCACTGCAGGATCGTGTGAACGCGTGTCTTTTCACCACAACTGTTTTCCTCTAGGTGGCAGCACCGTACTAAATACTGCTCAGACGTTTTGGGGACAATGCTGACAGTCACACAATGTAGCCGCGATTAGGAGTGGCGCTGTTCATGATACAGAATACAAGAGGATGAAAGGAGAACTAGCTGCAGACAGTAAATAATATAGTAGCCTAGTTTTTCAATGACAAAATGTAACGACGGCAGCTACAGTTGACTATAGCCCACGTCTCACTCACAATGAGCCAACTACAGTACTGTGCAGTAGTGCCGCAGATTTCTCACTCCGCACCTTGTTTGAGAGTGCAGCTGGATGATTTCTTGTGAATGAACGGGTCTGTGTCACTTTGGGGCTGGGCGATAAAACATAGGATAAATAACTTTCCCTCGATAGAAGACACGGCCGATACAAAGTCGATAGGTTTCATTCATCCATTTTTTGACAGACAACACAAACAGCCAGTGATAATGAGAGTGGTGACACCGTCAGCCATGCAGCCGGCCTGGACTTTTTATTTTTAATTATGAAGGATCATCTGCGCAAGGCAAAGATGATAGCATCAACAAAACACGGCGTAACACACGCGGCTGTATGGGACAGGCTTTTATTTAATTCAGAACAAACCGCTTAGCAAAAATGGAAAATATAGTCTATAATAATTAATTGATCTGTTGTTTGGCCACTGTTTGAAAATAACCCGAATTATGAGCAAATAATCTGATCCAGAGCAGCAGTCATAATCAGACTTCTTCTAAATAAACCTAAACATTAAATAACTGAGTCAGGTCGGACCATGGGGTTTTTTTTTCTCTTCTTCTTCACAGGAGAAAATGAGGTGCGCTGCGCTCACGGACGCGTTGATGTTTTGTGATTTATCTGCTGCCTTGACTCTGCCCTTTATACATGTGCGTTCAGATTAACAATAAGACAAGCCATGGTTGAGTTTATTTAGTTAATAATCAGCATCTTAGTACCTCTGATCCGGAGCGATAGTGTTATGAAAATCGCTACAGTTGAACTGGTCTGGTTTTTAGCTGCTCAATCTCATTGTTTCAAAGAAAAGGGATTGATTTTTATAACGAAATGAAACGAAAACAATATTATATTGATACATTGTTGTAAAAAAAATCCAAAAGAAACGAAAATGAACTAAAGAAAATAACTTACACACACACACATTAAAACAGTGCGATTGGTTGAAAGCTGATAATTAGCCATGTGCTTATAAGCTGATTGGCCCAAACCAAGAACAAAGCCGCGTGAATGGCCAATCGCCATGTGTTAACGGCCGACATGTAAATCAGCTGTTTCGATGGGCGTTATATGAATACAGATGTTAATGTGTCTCATAAGGTACTTTGCACATAGGCTACTTTCTGTAACTGGAAGAAAAACAGCCAGCTGGAAGAATGTGTTGCCTAAATCTTTTACTGTGTGGGAGATCTCCACCAACGGAGAAAGCAAGTGGGACCGTTCTGCCCAGTCTCTGAGCAGCGCACGTTTCACAGACTCCAGCACCTTGGACAATGCTGCGGGGGGAGGGAGGGGGGCTGTCGGGGTGGAGGTGCTGTACTGTAGGCTACAGTAGGGTGAGGATAGGACCCTCAGATGATCTTCTCGGAGTTCGCAAGAACTCGTTGATCTTATCTATGCAGTCTTTCAAGTCCTTTCTGTCCATGCCTGGAAACTCCGTTCTCAGTGACTGCACTAAAAAGGTCTTCACATTTTGTGGCAGTTCATGTTTCCCCCTGGATCCGTCCCAGTTTGTTTTTTTTTCTCTAGCTTTATTTAAGATATACAGCAGCTTTATATTAGGCTACAGTCACCAGCAGGCACACAAACAGCATCGCCAGGACAGGATATCGATTACGGTCACATGCCAGTCGCTCCTCCCTTCAGTTCTATAACTTTCTCAATGACACTGTCCAGATGATCGATGTACTTATTACAGATGCTGATGGTCAGCTTCTCCATCCAAAATGTCTGGATCGCTGCTTCCAACTCCTCCCTGTTAGTTGGTTTCGCCTCAGAGCGGATGTAGTGCTTCATCGAAGCCCAGACCAGCTCTATCGGGTTTAGATCTGGTGACCTAAACAACAATGTATCAATGTAATATTGTTTTCGTTTCATTTCGTTATAAAAATCAATCCCTTTTCTTTGAAACAATGAGATTGAGCAGCTAAAAACCAGACCAGTTCAACTGTAGCGATTTTCATAACACTATCGCTCCGGATCAGAGGTACTAAGATGCTGATTATTAACTAAATAAACTCAACCATGGCTTGTCTTATTGTTAATCTGAACGCACATGTATAAAGGGCAGAGTCAAGGCAGCAGATAAATCACAAAACATCAACGCGTCCGTGAGCGCAGCGCACCTCATTTTCTCCTGTGAAGAAGAAGAGAAAAAAAAACCCCATGGTCCGACCTGACTCAGTTATTGAATGTTAAGGTTTATTTAGAAGAAGTCTGATTATGACTGCTGCTCTGGATCAGATTATTTGCTCATAATTCGGGTTATTTTCAAACAGTGGCCAAACAACAGATCAATTAATTATTATAGACTATATTTTCCATTTTTGCTAAGCGGTTTGTTCTGAATTAAATAAAAGCCTGTCCCATACAGCCGCGTGTGTTACGCCGTGTTTTGTTGATGCTATCATCTTTGCCTTGCGCAGATGATCCTTCATAATTTGTGATACATAATCATCAAGTCACAAAGCAAGACAGGCTTTATCATATTACAATAGTTTCTGTGATTTAGGCAGGGTATACAGTAGTTAGTTCTAGTTTAATAGCCTAGAGTTTAAGCTGTGGATTACTGCACAGATCACTGAGTCATCCGCCTGTCGTCCTCCGTTCTCACAGATGCCACCTGGTGGTTGTTTTGGCACATTGAGGCTTTTCATTAAAACGAAAAAATTAAAATTTCATTAAAAAGAAAAAAAATGCCTGAGTCTTGTGGCGTCTCGCGTGGACCACGCGTGAAGTCCGCAATTTTGAACCAGTAACATCTGTAGGAGCCAAAACATGTGCTAAAGTGGCCTCTTGGGAGCTAAAACACGTGTTAAAGTGCCCTCAGGGAAGCCAAGACGCGTGCTAAAGTGCCCTCTTCAGTGGCGAGGACGTGCTATTATGTGCCCTTTTTTTCCTTTTCGCCCCTGCCCTTCAAAAAGTCTGTGCACGCCACTGACTGCATTGTACACTGGACAGAAGCGCGGGAGATTTTTGAAAGGTATGCTTTTCATCTTTAATTCGATCAATTTTCGATATCATTATCATTTATACAAACATTTATATCAGCACAAACTATGCAATGGCTAATAATTATATATAATTAATTAATTCATAAAATCGAATGTCATCAATGCATATATGTCGAGAAATGACAACCTGTCAAATTAATAGAAATTTGCTAAAAGAAAAAATAAAACAAATGTCATTTTATTGTTATCTTTCAGTGTTTTTGTTAACCTACTTGGTGACAGCAGGATGGAGCAGAGAAATGAATCCAGTAAGTGAGCAACAACCAGAGTTTCGCTTTTTTATTTGGTCAATCGGTTCATAGGCTAAATCCTCCGTATAGGTCTAACATAACGGTCTTTTCCACAGAGACTGTTTGGATTGTTGGCAGCAGTTACGTTAGGCGAGGAGAGGAGATGGCCAGAGACGGAATCGGCCCCAACCTCGGCCTGGATGCTGCCAACATAAGCGTCCGGTGGTTCGGGTCGGGTGGCCTGAGGTGGAGAAGCCTCCTGCCGATGCTGAACGCCTCGTTGAGGGGAAGGGTGGTCCCCGATGCCCTCGTCCTGGTTTGCGGGGGGAATGACCTGGGCTTGACAAAAGGAGTTGAGCTGGTGGTAAAAATGAAGCGGGACCTCGAGTCCCTGCACCAGAGGTTCCCGGGGATGACCTTCATCTGGTCCAGGATTGTGGAGAGGCGCCGGTGGAGGAATGGCCAACCGGGAAGAATAAATAAAACAAGAAAGTGGGTGAACAGTGTGATGTGTGCGTTCATCAGCCCTGATCTGTTTTTGCACGGAGTTCATTTCTCCACTTTGGGAAATTATATTTTTTTTAAAAATATTTCTGAAACCCTTAAAAACCACTATCAGGTGCGGTAAAACTGCATTTAAAACGTGTGCTGTTGTTGTTGTTGGTGTTGTTGTCGTTTTCAGTTTAAAATAATTAGATCCAGCACTTTTCCAAACCTGATAGTGGGTTTTTTGTTTTGTTAGTTTACATTAAGCCCAGAAATAGACCAGGGAAAGTGAGGGTGGCCTTTTAAGTTTGTTTGTTTGTTTGTTTGTATTTCCCATCACACTGTTCACCCACATGGACATCATGCTTTATGTTTATGTTTTTATGTTTTTCGTGTACATGTTTTTCGTTTAATGATGTCTACATAGTTTAAATTGTTCAAATAAAAGATACCTGCTTGACAGTTTCGACTGTGACTCCGGTCTTCCTCAGAAACGCCGTCCGACGTGCTGCTGAGCTGTCATTTATCAGCTGGCTCGGTACACCAATCAGAGTCTGCCGAGCGGCCGCTCCCTCTCCACCCTGGGTGGTCTCTGGATCAGGGAATCCCAGGGAATCCCAGGTTTGCGAGCCTCGTCCATGGCCTCGTCCCACTTCCTGATCTCTATGGCCTTAGACAAAATTAACATAATTAAATTGTTTTTGAAAGTGTTGAACCGTTTCATTTTGCATAGGAACGCCAATTTATAATACATAACAGTACAATTCACAACCCAATCAGGTGCTCTCGCGCTTGTGGGTGTTTTCATCTTCTTCTACTTTTTTTCTCTTCTCAATTCAAGGCTCTCGTAATCTATACCTCCAAATCCCGATCACATGCCACTTAACCCCCCCCCTCAAAAATATTTTCTCATCGGATCTGCACGATTCACATAGGTCATCTATTTTGGTTTCAAAACGGCGAATTTCACAGAAAGGTGAGTGATTTTCATGCCTGCAGAGGTAACATTGCTAACCCACTGCCTCTCTCCCCCATAGAAAACCTTGAGAGGGTGATGTCATCATAAAGTGCCATCACCTTATGATGTCATCATTAAAGGAAGGTCATTCATCACATTATGCATTATGATGTCATCATCACTATCATATCACTGTATGATGTCATCACCATCATAAAGGGATATGATGACATCACAGATGAAAAGTTCAAGGAATCAGAAATTCTAGAACTCTGTATGTCAGACACTTCGGTCTTATTAGTTGATATTTGTTTGCTTGCACAATAGAGAGAGGATACATTGTTTAGTTGACTTTCCGAGTGCATTATTGACAACTTGTTGAACAAATATCAGAACTGCGAGACACTGGCTAAGGATAAGATCTCTAGCATGGCTCTCATTAAGCTGCGAGAGAGAAGAAAGAGGAGATATGCTGAAATCTCTCAGGTGTGCAGAGAGAACTTGGGCTGCGCCTCTCCAGAGCAGAAAAGGAGAAAGGTCTTTCAAAAAAGTTCTCTGCTGAAAAGACCCTACAAAGCCATCCGTGGACAGACCCCCTCTCCACCACGTAAGAGGATGAGGATGTCCACAGTAGATGAGCAACAGGGAACCAGCTACAAGGAGACGACAAGCAAAGACGGGACAAGAAGATCTTTGAGGAAAAGACCCTACAGTGCCATCCGTGGACAGACCCCCTCTCCACCACGTAAGAGGATGAGGATGTCCACGGATGTAGATAAGCAACAGGAAACCAGCTACAAGGAGACGACGAGCAAAGACTGGCCAAGAAGATCTTTGAGGAAAAGACCCTACAGTGCCATCCGTGGACAGACTCCCTCTCCACCACGTAAGAGGATGAGGATGTCCACGGATGTAGATGAGCAACAGGGAACCAGCTACAAGGAAACAACGAGCAAAGAATGGACAAGAAGATCTTTGAGGAAAAGACCTTATGCAGACATCTGTGGAGGGACCAGCTCTCCACCAAGGAAACGAATAAGGTTCAGTACAAGCCCTGGATCCTCTCCAGAGAAGACAGAGACAAAGATGCACTGTGGGGCGATATCTCCAGTGAGACGGTCCACCAGTAGTGAAACTCCCAAAAACATCCCAATGCCGAAGACAGAGACAGGGGCAGAGACAGAGACATGCTGTGGAGCAATATCTCCAGTGAGAAGGTCAACCAACAGTGAAACTCCCCAAAACCTCCCAATGCCAAAGACAGAGACATGCTGTGGAGCAATATCTCCGGTGAGACGGCCCACCAGCAGTGAAACTCCTGAGAACATACCAATGCCAAAGACAGAGACAAAGACGCGAAGTAGGGCGATATCTCCAGTGCGGTGGCCCACCAGCAGTGAAACTCCTGAGAACATACACACAGAGACAAAGACAAAGACACGCTGTGGAGCAATATCTCCAGTGAGATGGCCCACCAGCAATGAAACTATTGAGAACATACCAATGCCAAAGACAGAGACAAAGACAAAGACACGAAGTAGGGCGATATCTCCAGTGAGGTGGCCCACCAGCAGTGAAACTCTTGAGGACATACCATTGCCAAAGACAAAGACACAATGTAGGGTGATATCTCTAGTGAGATGTCCCACCAGCAGTGAAACTCCAATGCCAAAGACAAAGAAAAAGACAAAGACACGATGTAGGGCGATATCTCCAGTGAGATGGCAATGATGGTTGGACTGCATGATATAGAGGGTATGCACATAACGTCACGGTACTCGGAAGTCACTGTGGAACGTCCACTGAGTGGCAAAAAGACGAGTGGCAGAGCCGCCAAAGTTTAAAAACGAGCAGGTAACGAAGCGATTTTCTCCGAGCCCACACAAGTCTGACATGTCTAGCTTTGCCAGCATGTAAAGCATGCATGACCTAACAGAGCTGCTAAAAATCTTGAGGATATGTCTTACTTTGACTGAGTTACATTTAAGAAGCTGTTCTCAATGACGGAAAGTAAATTCACTGGAGCGGTCATTTTTTTCGATCGATCAGCTGTGTTTATAGTTTCAGGTGTCATAGTTCTGATGTTTAGACAGATAAATTAGTCCTCTAACACATCCTACAGTTTGACTGGTCAGAGTTTTTCAGAATAAAAGCAGCTCGTGTTTTAGTGTCGGGAGTCACTGTCAGGACGACAGTAACAGCTGTAATCTCGTCCCTCTGCAACATAACAGTGAGTGAGCCTGTCAGTCACTCTGCAGGTGCCGCGGTCACACTGTGTGTTACAGGAAGTGTCCGTGGAGCAGACGGTTTTGGGGAGCTGGTTGTCGATTCCTTTTGATATCCATTTGTTTTCATATAAGATATTTTATCCAGTTTATGAGTCCACCGCTATCCGCCAGCATGTTGAGGGACGCTTGTTTTGCCACTCAGTCCGATCGAATGGGGCGTTGCCGAGGGCAACGTGACGTAAACGCATACCCTCTATTGACATGATCCAACACCCCCTCCTCAAGTTTCACAACAAGAGTCTGTTTCTGCCTGATGGAGTCCACTTGACCCCGGAAGGAAACAGAATCTATCTATCTATCTATCTATCTATCTATCTATCTATCTATCTATCTATCTATCTATCTATCTATCTATCTATCTATCTATCTGCCATGTGCAAAATAAAACAAAACAAAACAAATAAATGTATATACTTAATTATTTTGTAAAATATAAACAATTTATAATATTAATATATTTTCTCACATAACATAAATAGAAATCAGACATGAAAACAGGTCATGGGTGAAAAAGGTGAGAAGGATACGACCCAGAAATACAGCAAGTCTTTACCATAATTTTAAACACATAATCTTGCCATTTTATTAGGGCCCACCAATGCAGTCTTAATTCAGAAATCAATAAATCTTACACTGCCATTTTAGAAGGTGTAGTTTGTGGTGCAGTAGGAGAAGTTGAGAACAGTAAAATCATACATGGAAATATTTCAACCTTTTTTTCCCCAACAGACACAAGCAGTAACTTGTTCTAGGTATATTATGACCAACACAATATTTGGTGAATTGGTCTTTCCTGCCACTACACTATTATTATGATATTAACTCTGATATTAACTATATCTTACTATTTAACTACTTAAATCACAGTAGTATTCTGATTTGTTGATCTCATCCTGAAACATTAAAACTCAATATCCAGTCA
This sequence comes from Trachurus japonicus, assembly GCF_045865225.1. NCBI lineage: Eukaryota > Metazoa > Chordata > Actinopteri > Carangiformes > Carangidae > Trachurus > Trachurus japonicus. Next base: position 33,957,959 of record NC_140927.1, on the reverse strand, counting down.
CACAAGCAGCTCCATGTTGTCCCTGTGTGATGTTCAGGGACAGGTCAGGACAGTCGGTGGACAGACAGAGCTTTAAGGTTGAAGTTTATGTTACAGTAATTAAGGGTGCACTGTGAGACTATGACCCGACATGTCAGCTTTAGGAGAGGAAAACTCAGCTGTTCTCGGCTGCACCGCGACGAGCGCTTTAAAAAAAAAAAGCTCTGCAGTATCGTTCCGGCTGAAACACGGGAGGAGGAGGACACTGCGCTGTATTTATCAAAGCTTGGTCGCTGTGCTTAGACACCGGGTCGGTTCCGAGTGAAACCGGAGGGACACAACCTGAGATCGGACACCAGAGGGAGAAGCAGGCCGGATGTGCACGAAAAAACAAGCGCGTTGCACCGAATGTGCGGCGCTATGGCGTCGCTTTGGGTTGTGAGCGCACATGACGTGCATCAACACTGAAAGTAATGTGCGCAAAAGACGCTACATCTGAATGGCCCCCGTGTACACACACTTTTAAATCAAGGCGGCGGCCAAAATCACCAAGGCGACCCGCCTTGGTCTTAAATAGGCAGGGAAAACCCGGGTCTTGTTTAGATCCAGTAAACCAACAAAAACAATTGAATAGTAATACTCACCACTACGACACAGCTTTTGACACAGCATCCAGAGACATGTCAAATATCGCACAGCAACTGAGCACCCTTTACACTGCCACATTCACTAGAGAAAAAGAGACAAGTGGACAAATGGAAGTTCAGCTCACACACATCACACAATCCAATCACACACATCCAACAGAAATACAGCAAATCTTTACCATAATTTTAAACCCATAATCTTGCCATTTACTGGTAATTGGGGCCCACCAATGCAGTCTTAATTTAGAAATCAATAAATCTTACACTGCCATTTTAGAAGGTGTAGTTTGTGGTGCCATTATATGATGATCAGACATACAGTATCTCTCCAAAATAGTTTCAACAAAAAATGAACATTATAATCTTAACGGCAGTAGGACTTGCAGTAATTATCTTTACTCACAATATTTTGAATATTTAAAAAAAAATATCATCATCATCATGCTGAGAAATCCATTCAGTCAGACAGATCCAGTAAACCAACAAAAGCAATTGAATAGTAATACTCACCACTTCTACAGCGCCTTTGACACAGCAGCACCCAGAGACATGTATTATGGGCCTTGGCTGGAAGATATCTACACAGTAAAAATAAAAACATGTTGGGAAAAAAAATCAAGTATGTGGGTGTGTAGGCAACATCAACTCAAGACAGGACATAGACATAGCCTAAATGACATAAAAGAGCTAATGTATAATGTTAGTTGACTAAAGCCTAGCAAAAAAAAAATCACAGGCCATGTCTGCTCCGATGATATAAATCAGCGGTCCTGAGCTGTGTGTTTCTCATCTATAATACACATTCTACATCTCGGAGGCGACGTCTTTACAAATACGGCTTTACTTCCCCGTGGGAAAAGTGACCGAGAGTTTAGCATGTTGCTGCCGGAGAAGCGGGTCCATGAAGCTGTGTGCAGTGGACTGCACGACAGAATAAGCGTGTCATGCCGAAAGCTCTCGCTCCCAAGGAATGTTACGTTACTATTAAAAAAAAAACGAGAAATAAATACTTAAAATTGAAAAGTCATGGACTGTAGTCCAGTAATTTTAATGTAAACAGAGTTATTGTTAAAAAAAAAAAAACCCGTTTCCGTCACCGTTACTCTCCCTTTCCTTTCTCATGCTGCTGTAAGTTAGCTAATAGATTAACTTAGCATGAGGCAAAGTGTACCATCACCCCCCACACACACAAAAAGGGATAATTTGAACAGACCAGTCACCTCCATAGTGGAAGCAGCTGAACATGAGATACACCACTGGACCTCAGCAGGGTAGAATTAATATTAAGATAACTACTTTAATGTCGCCGAGTCAGTTTCCTCCATTTTGTTAACGCTACCGCAGCCACGTTTAGCCAAAGCCAATGCCAGAGCTATCCATCCCCCACACTAACGTACACTCACGGTCTTCCGGACACTTCAAAAGTACTCACGGTATTGCGGACACTTGACCTTTTCCCGCAAATAAAATACGGTCATACTTCCGGGTCACGGGCACTTTATATATGTATGTCACCCTTGGTTCCGCCTCTTTTGTTCCCGACCATTGAGGAGAATCCACGTCCATCGTGTTCCTACCTATCACTGTAAGTTTCCACTGCGCGCCAATGACTGCACTGATGATGCCGGGGGGGGGAGGGTTTGGAGGCCGGCCAAAGCGCAGCGGGGAGAGGCTTACAACTTCCACCTACCGGTTTTAAGACATAATTACCCACCGAAAAAATCACAGAACCGTGTTCCGGGTGTCACAGAACACCGAGGAGATCATTTTATGTCATAACGTTGACTTTTTTAAGGGATTTTGACATTACGGCGGCACTTTGTCCGACGCGAATGTGCGCGCCAATTCATTGTTAATAGTTATCAAATAAAAAGTCCAGTTGCTTCTTTACTACGACCCAAAGGATGACCTGGATGACTGAGAACCTTCATGGACTTATCAAATAAAAATATATCATTAACATTAACTGTGTCTTGTTGTGGTTTATGGCAGAAAATAACCATAATGTTATCATAATTTGGTTAATCTAACCTGAGTCAATTTAAATTAAGTTATTAACAATTAAGTTAAATTAAGTTAACAACAATAACATTAACTTAATGTTAACTAAGTTACTGAAACACTGTAAGGTTAACTGTTAACTTATTCACTTATCAAGTCAGGGGAACATTAAAAAAAAGTTGTCTGGAATGTTTTTAAAAGAACCATTTATTACAAATTATACACACAACTACACATAACTAAATAACTATTTACTATTAACTATAACTTACCAACTTTAAAACTATTTACAGAACTAAATAACTATTTACTATACTAACTATTTACAGAACTAAACTATTTACAGAACTAAATATCTTTTTACTATACTAACTATTTACAGAACTAAACTATTTACAGAACTAAATATCTATTTACTATACTAACTATTTACAGAACCAAATAACTATTAACTATACTAACTATTTACAGAACTAAATAACTATTTAATATACTAACTATTTACAGAAGTTAACATGGAACAAAAAGAACAAAACTAACTATATATAAACACGCAAAATAATTAATTCATAATTAAAAACTACATATAGGCAAAAAAAATGAATAAATTGAACTATATAAACATGCAAAAAAAAAAATACAAGAATAAACATTAGCATGAATATGTGGGTCCTCTCCTCCTGTAGCGTCTGGCCTCCTCCTCTCTCCCCCACTGTAAAAGGCAAAATGACAGTGATTAACACATTGCACATATTTAATGTTACATTGCATAAAATCAATCAATATTACATTTCATAAAATGCTTACAATGCAATATGTGGACTGATGTGTTCTAGGGTCAGAATGTCAGGCAAGGAAGGGAGAAAAGAGAAATATACACAAGAGCAGCTATCAGAGGCAGTGTCAGCTGTAGAAAGAGGAGAGAGCATCAGGGCAGTGTCGAAGAAATTTGGGATTCCTAAATCGACCCTGTCCGACAGGAAATTTAAAAAATATCAGTGCCAGCCCCACCCCAACAGAGCAATTACGCACAGAGAGGAGGAGGCCTTGGTCAGCTACATCCTGTGGATGGCCGAGCACGGGTTCCCACTGACCAGGACCACCATCAAGTGCCTCGCTCTGGAGATGGTGAAGGAGGCAAGGGTCTGAGTGACAACTGGTGGTCCCGGTTTAAGGCCCGTCATCCAGAGCTCCGGTCGAGGACCCCCGACTCCCTGGATAGAGCCAGAGCCATCGCCGCCACGCCGGAGGCCATCTCCCGGTTCTTCGACCTATACGAGAGGATGATGAGCGCCCACAGTCTCCATGACAAACCCCACCAGATCTGGAACTGTGATGAGACTGGTTTTGGTGACAAACCGAAGTCAAGGGAGAAGGTCATTTGCCAGAAAGGGAGGCGGCATGTGTACCGCCAGCAGACGACCACCAGGGAGCACATCACTGTGCACCTGGCGGTCAGTGCTGCTGGTACACATGTCCCTCCCTTTATCATCTATCCCCGGTGTCTTCCTTCGGTCGCCTACGCACTGGATGGCCCGGCAGACAGCCTCTACGGGTTCTCTGAAAAGGGATACATGACAGGGGATCTCTTTATGAAATGGCTGGCTCACTTCACCAAGCATGCCCCCAAGGAGTGTCTACTGGTGCTGGTCATGGACCAGCATGAGACTCACTGTGGACGCCCGGTGATCGATTTCTGCCGGGCCAACCAGGTGGAAATCCTGCTCCTTCCTCCACACACCACACACATGCTCCAGCCACTGGATGTGAGCGTCTTCAACCCCCTCAAGGCCACATTCAGCACCCTGGCCAGCCGTATGGGCCTGATCCGGGGCGATATGGTGGTGGGGAAGACCCACTTTTCGTCCGTGCTGAAGCATGCACACGAGAAGGCTGCCTCCTCCACCAACATCCAGGCAGGGTTCAGGAAGGCAGGACTCTACCCTGTCTCCAGGGAGGCGGTCGACATGACACAGGTTAGGTTTTGTATTTTTTTTTCTCATGTTATGCAACTTAAATCAATCTGAAAAATACTATTTCATACTATTTTTACTATTTATTTTTTAACCTGTACAATTTATGTCTATATCTACCCATCTAGATTGTAAAGCTCGTACCCACCTCCTCTGCCGGTCCATCCGCCTCCCCTCGACTTCAGCTGCTGGTCCCTCCTCTGCCAGTGCGTCCACCTCCACTGCTCCAGAGCCTGCTCCTGGGCCTGCTCTGCCGTCCTGCTCCTCGTCACCCCCTCCGGCTCCCTGCACTGACATCAGGCCGAGCTGCTCCCCCACCGACAGCTCGCCTGTGCCCACCTCCTCCACTGCTCCAGAGACCAGTCTCTCCTCTGCTCCAGCTCGCTCCGATGTCTGCCCAACCTGCAATAGGAGCACTAAGAATTATTTAGTGGAGTCTGGCCTCATCCCTCCTTCCCTGGCCAACATACTGACAACACCTACCTTTGGCTCCAAGGCCACACGCCGCCGGGTGCCACTTCAGGCTAGGGTCATCACCAGCGATGAGTATGTGGCTCATCTAGACAGGCTGGAGGCAGAGGAGAAAGAGAAGGAGCTGCAGAAGAGGAAGAGGAAGGAGGACCAGGAGAAGAAGAGGCTGGAGAAGAGGGTCAGACAGGAGAGGGCAACTGGCCAAAACCCTGCAGCTGGAGATGGTGGTTGCTGCGCAGCATGTAGAGGGATCTCACCTCCGGGGTCAGACGCAGAGATCGACGAGTGGGTCCAGTGCGAATTTTGCGAACTGTGGTTCCACCTGGTCTGCACCGCCCTGGAAGAGGTTCCTGGGGGAGAGTGGCTGTGCCACAAGTGCTGCGTTACAGTCTGAGACACACACACAGACACACACACACACACAATGTTAACAACACACATTAATGAATTGTTCAGCATTTGTATTTTTGTGTTCTTTAGTTTGTTCATTGTTCATTGTTGTATTTTTTTTCTTAAATGTAATTTGTATTAATATGCTATGTTCACTAGCTGTTCTCAATTAGCATTCTTTCAAAAAAAAAAAAAACGTACGTTAAACATCCCTCCGTGTGTGTGTGCATTCTGTGCTGTGGTGGTGGTTACACTAACATATTACACTTGTAGTAACAGCATATAGTACAATATTCCATAAAATCAATAACATTTCTATGCTTAATTACACAAATTAACTGGCAAAATTAAAATTTCTCGACTGATATTTTTTTGAGACACGTGGACTTAACTTTTCCCTTTACATTCCGCACAGCCGTTTTTTCACCACATTGTTTTATCCATATTTAATGATTTAAAACTCGACATTAACTCCTCAGAAACTATAAATATACAATATCAGATAGTTATTTGTTGAAAAAAATATATTTTTATGGTATTAAAAGTGCCTTTTCTTACCTGTCCGGAGTACCGTGTGTGAAAATTTCCACGTGTCCAAAGTACCGTGAGTAGTCACGGAAATCCGGACACCTCGTCTTCCGGTGTTTTCTTCTAAATTTCCTCAAAATGATTCGTCAAAAATCTGTCAATCAAACGTTGAAATACTCTTAAGACCCGTCCCCAAACGCCGGATACGCCAATCAGGCATCTCGTTCTGCGCATTGATATGTTATGAGCCTTTTTACTGTGCTAGGTGGCTGCAAAGTGTCCGGAACACCGTGAGTCTACGTTAATTAACCTCCGAGTGCCAGTTTGAAAAGACAATAGACCTATATTCTTTGAATTTTCCCATACAAACTAGTTGCCATGCACACATTAACAGTTACCTTAAGTTACCAGAAATAAAAACTAATGAAAAGACATTTAAGGACGGCACCCATGACCGCTGCCATCAGCAGAACAGAGAATGGCCAAACAGTTAGGCTAACGTTAGCTGTTAGCCCCAAGACTAACTCTGTTTTACTCGACGTTCTGGGGCAAATAAAAAGCAAAACGTTTTCAAACCTTGATTATAAACACTCAACTTCTATCTCTGGCTCATATTCGGTACGTTTTTTATTACCTTCATCGTGTCCAGAGCAGCCCAAATCCACGGAAAACATCACAGCGAGGGAGAAAATGGCGGAGCCTGCAGGTCTTCAACAACCGTCTTCTGTCTTGGAAAAAAAAAGCCCGGAAAAGACCGCCCTCTAGAGGCGGGCTTTTCAACTTCCGGCTGATAAAACATAACTTTTTTCTTTCTTCTTAAAATGACAGAGACGTGTAGGTTTAACATTGCTCAGTATTGAAATACTTTTTTAAGATTTAATCATGTTTTAGAGAGAAATTTAAAAAAATTATGTAACATATACAAAATGCATACTTGTAAATTGAACAACCCCCCTTCTTCCATTTTTTCAGTGTATCCCTCTGAACGACTCTGCTGTTTGGAAGCGCTTCACAGTTGTTTTGATTGACAGGTCGTCAAGGGCATGCGGCTGTGCGTAATTGAAAGAGGAGAGTCTCCCAATCACAGTAGTTGAACCGCATTTCTACTGCGTAAATGACCGAAATATGAAAAAAAAAAAACATATCGAGACGGTCGCGCAAACGCGCCGGCATTTGTGCCACACATCTAATTAAAAATGTGGCGTTTCTAACAAGAAAACGGCTTGAGAGCATTCCTGCTGCAGACAGGTATCTGCTGTGTGTGTGACTATACACAATTTAGGAACATGTTTGTCATTGTTTATTTATTTGTTTTGGGTTTTTTTTTCTACACAGAAAACACTAAGTGAGGGGGCGCCAGCGGACATAAATCATTATTATTATCTTTTTTTTTCATCCCCTTGACTGGCGGCGCCCCTCCAGCAGTTGGTGCTCTAGGCGACCACCTATATCGCCTATGCCTAGAGCCGGCCCTGGAGCCCATACAGATCCATGCAGAGGAGCTCAGAGGAACAGACAAGCAGCCCCCTGCTGCAGCACAGTGAAGAGGCAGGTGTGTGTGTGTGTGTGTGTGTGTGTGTGTGTGTGTGTGTGTGTGTGTGTCTGTGTGTGAGAGAGAGAGAGCGAGAGAGAACCTACAGTAAAATACCCCCCCCCTCCTTGAGAGCAGATAGGAAAGACTGTGAAGAGTAAAGTAAACAGTGAAAAAGTCTGTGCGCGCTCCCGTGCCGGTGGCTTCGCTGGTTGCTGTAGTTACGCGCAGCGGCCGTCGCGTCACTGGCCGTTCTCATTAATCCTTTAAGGGTTTCTCAGTAAGGGTAGCTCTATTGAATGCAAATAATTTGAAGGTTAATATCTCAAATTCATTCAGAAGTCAGATAGAAACTTATAATTAAAATGTGATGTTTGTCTTTGTTGTAGGACACGCCCGATGTACCAGAGGGCGAGAAGGAGGCCCTAGCCTATGTGGCTGGCTGGGTGGTTCGGAAGGTGGCTGAGGAGCCAGACATCCAAGCTTGTCCTGAGTGCGAGGAGTTGCTTCTTCGTATTAACAACTCTGAGCACAGCTACACAAAGCTGTTGGGGGAGAAGACCTTTATTTCTAAGAAGAAATATTACTCCTCTGCCAACCTCCTCTACCCCTCAGAGGTATTTAAGGGGTGCATCCTCAAGTGTGAGAGTGTCATAAAAACAAATCCTCCCTGCAGCATGGTCCACCAGAAATCTGGTAGGAGGACTGAAGGCCTCCTCAAGGGCCAGTGCTGCTTTTGGTGACCTTCACCAAATTCACCCCACTCACTCCAAGGTCATCCAGCAAGTGGCATTACAAAAAATATGTCATGTGTTGCATGGGAGCTGAGCTGAAGACAAAAAATAATGAGGCTCTAAAAAACAGAAAAAAGAAGGACATGACAGAAAAGCAAAAGCTGGCATGCTTCACCGGGTTGGAAAAAAGTAGGAAGGGGGTAAAAAGGTGGGAGTCTGGGGATCTTGGCAGGAAGGGGAGGGGCAAAAGGTGGAGGGGTCAAAAAAGTTTTTGAGGCATTGGACGATCCTCTCTGGTTGGTGTCCTGGAGAGAGTGAAAAAGCCTGTTCGACTGTTTTTCCTTGTTCAGTACTAAGATTATTGTTATATAAATAAAGTTCATTGTTATTACTATAATAAATGTGTCATAACTGTAATATATTTCCTGTTGGTCAGATGCTGCTATCTACTGCAGTAAGCTCATCAGCCACTATGCTGTGCCGAAAGCAAATTCTGCCGACTTGTCATGCAGTTCTTAATAAATGAAATGAGCTGCTGTATTGGCCTGGTTAAATATCAGGGAGGATACCTGGATATGTCATCCATCCCAACTAAGGAAGGGGCTTAGCCAGCTTCACAGGAAGAGCTGAAGGAGAAAGAGGGATAATGTGTTAGGGGAGCGCCGGGTCGATTGATACACAGCGATTTCCTCGAAAACCACACAAGCTTGAGCCGTCAGATTTTGTCACTACCTTCAGCACTCAACACCCACCAATCCTGGGAAAGCTTGTGAAATGACGTCACGCCATTCAAAAGTTATTAGCGCGAACCGGCTTTTGACTACGGAAAGTAAAATATTACGTGCGGTAGTTTTTTTGTGATCAAAAGTTGTATTGTGTGTTTCATGCAATAATAATATGACCTAACAACAGATGAATTCGTACATAAACAGATCCTAATGTATGCAATGTCATAATTTTTAAGTTTAGAGGCAAAACAGGTTCAAGTGTCAGCAGTCGCTGCAGGGACGATTGATACAGCTGTTTCAAATGTCCCTCACACCACCGTGCGTAGTGATTGTGGTCACAATGCGCGATCAATATCTGTATATAAATCACAGAATTAATAGCCTAATTGTTTTGCAATAAACAACAACCTATTTGAATGAACAACATGTATTTTTAATAAACACCAGATATTTTTAATGAACAAAACGTGTTTATGACATGAATCAACAGATATTCAGCAACGTGAGGGGAAAATGCCGATATGACAATATGTTCAACTGTGTATCCATAAACATGACTTAGGACAGGGAAATAAGTAAATGAAATGGAAAGTCGTCCAACAACTCGTACAAAAAGGTGAGTTTAATCAAAATGCGGATCTTGACAATTGCGCACGGGACAAAAATATTTGTTTGACCTATTTATATTGTGAGAAATGATGTGAAATTTTGGCAATGACGAGTAGGTACACTAGTATGTTGTCCGATATGCTGCATAAAAACAAGAGTAATGTCAGTAGTTTCTGTTTAAAACATGCTGTTTCAACCGTCCCTCCTCTGTGTCTCAAACGACCCGCATAGGTGGGGCGTTTGACACAAATGTCAACTTACGTTCAAAGTTATAAAACAGCGCGATCATCCAACATTTGTGTTAAATTACACTTGTAACTAAGAGAATACACATGTGAGTTGTTGATCACATGATAAAAATGTTTGTGTACATAACGTCATCTTTGAAAAAGACGTTTAACTGCGCTCTTTTGAAGGGAAAAAAAATCAAACCTTATATCAAATTATTAATATTTGTACAATCCTAAATAATCTGAAGCAAAGTCAAATACTTACTAGTAATTAATATTTTAACGATTATTTGATTGTTCAATCACATAGCTAGCTTGCTCCTCTCCTCTCCTCCCCTCTCCCCTCAGTATATTTTTGAACTGTCATTTTATGTTGTACTTTGTAGTTTGGCCTTGGTGTCTCGCACTCTCTCTGTGTTTACGCAGATAATAATGAGTGATACACAGAGAGAAGCTGACACTCAGCTGTCTCTGTCTCTCTCTTAGGCTACTCACTCACACACACACACACACACACCTGGTGTGGAAATAAAATTAAAAAAGAAAAGAAAAATCACACTGATAATTAAAAAAAATTTAAAGTTAAAAAAAAAAGTTGTTGAGTATAAAAATTCTTGTTCATTACATTTTCCTTAATAATTGCAACCGCATGTGTTGTATTGTCCTGTAAACAGTTTTCTAATCAGCAATAACTATAACAATTTCTGATCAACCCATGTCAATTGCATGCTTAAAATAACATGCCGGTTAAAGCCTCGCCCATTTCAAGAAAACCCGACCCACTTCTGGGTTAAACCCCGCCCACTTCCGGTTTAGGTCCCGCCCACTCCGAGTACAGATACAGATACAGATAATTCATATGGTTAACAGATACAGATACAGATACAGATAGTGCTGTACTCGCTCATCGCTTAGGCAATGATGAAAGGAGTTGGTTAAGTTTAGTAAAAAGAGCAGGTAGAGGCTAGACAGGCAGACCAGTCCCTGTCTGCGCTCTGCTGCGTAATTACGCACAACCATGTGGGCATTCCTCTATCAGCAGGGAGTTAAGTCATCCAAGATAGATAGATAAGCTTTATTTCGGTGTCACTCCACAACACACAATAAAAATCCAGAGACAATATAAAAAATACAGTATTGATTACAAAATTACCCGTTCCCCCTTGACAAAATTAAAAGTGTTGGGGACCACTCAAAAAGAGAGTTGTGACACACCAACTAATAAAAATATGAATAGAAACGCACATTATGGTACCATACAAACAAAACAATTATTTCATGAACTGGAACTCATGAGAGACGGTCTTCTATTGAGGATGAGGTGGCAGGCTTTGGCACATTCATTAATGCAGTGTTTGCCAGCTAAAATTACACACAATTTATTCATATAATCAAAATCATTAAAATTAAAATAAAACTGAGAAAGTGTACTAAATAGATAAGCACGAATGTCCGTATAAGTAACACAGTGCAAAAGAACGCGCATTTCCTTATATTGAAAGCCTTGTTGGAATGGTGGGACGTTTGCATGTCGGAATAGCGGTATGTCGGAATGGTGGATGTCGGAATGACAGCATGTAACCCCTCTGGTCTACAGTTACACCCCGCCTTTCCGAAGCCCCGCCTTTCCGACAATAGACTTCCATTCATCGTAATAGCGGGGTTTTCTATTTTTTCTAAAGACCCCGCTATTCCGAAAAGGCTATTGGGGGAAACCCCCCCCACTCCGAACGGACAGACGGACCTAATCAGAAAGGAAACGGAGGCTGTGCAGTGCGCAGTGCGCATTGATCCTTTTTTCCTTTTTGGGGTCAAACGGATCATGTGCATAATTAACTGCAAAACAAGCAAATACTTCATATTAATGACATAATGTTCATTATGCTTCTAGCCTGTCTAGTCTCTACCTGGTCTTTTTACTAAACTTAACCAACTCCTTTCTTCATTGCCTCAACCCAACCAAAGCATCTCCCTCAGTCAGCTGTCAGCACGAGCGGCGGCTGCAGCAGCCTCGCGCCCCTGTGAGCTCAAGCCGGGTTCAGCCGCGCTCGAGCGGAGCGGGGTGGGGGGGGTGTATTTCTATTACTGTGTGGGAGATCTCTAACAACGGAGTCGAGGAGAAAGCAAGTGGGACAGATCTGCCCAGTCCCTGAGCAGCGTACGTTTCACAGACAAGCCACGAAGCAGAATGTAAACAACGTCACGCGGTTCAGCACCTTGGACATTGGACAGCTGCGGGGGGACTGTGTCGGAACAGCGGTGTTTCGAAGTGGGGGTATTTCGGAACAGCGGGGTGTCGAAGTGAAGGTGTGTCGGAATGGAGAGCTGTCCCCCTGGTCTACACGTGAGATGCATCGCGCACCTACTCAACTTGGCCTCACAAAAAGCCCTGGAAGTGGAAAAGATGTTGGTGCTACTGGCGAAAGTGAGAAAGGTGAGTGTACTTTAGAGAGTAGCCTACCTGACAGTTTATTTCATCCATCCATACAGGTGGTTCAATTTTTTCCACATGGGCCCAAAGGCAACCCAACTGCTACGTGAAACCCAGACCAAGCTCAACCAGCCAAAGCACAAGCTGACCCATGATGTTTCCACAAGATGGAACAGCAGCCGGCCGTGCTGTACACGAAACACGTCCCCTCTTTTATAAATGTAGAACATTCCATTTTCCCATAGATGTCACATTAGATCTTTGACAAACTGGTAATTAAGCAATATCACACGAGAGGGAGTGCTGTTGTACTGTATATCTGCGCGGCCTCGTGCCTACGACCGAATCACACCCGTGCTGATATACAGTACAACAGCACGACCTTGAGTGTGATATTGCTTTTATACAACAGTGCTACGAGCGCATTTTAGAACAGTAATAAACTATAAGAGATTATGATTTGTTTGTTTATTTAATAATTTATTTGGCTCCGCCAACAGAAATATTTCCGCAACTGGAAGGGAGACAAGGCTGTTGCCAGGCAACACATAAACATTAAACTAGCTTGCTACTAGCTACAAGCTTTTCCACCGAGCTGCTTCCAGTGCTGGTTCTGGTTCTGAGCCCGTGTCTGATTAGCACCGGAGCAACAGGACCAGCGTGAAGACACAGAGACGTTATCGATACCGTAATTACATTTGTTTATCTGCTATGTAATCAATATAAACACAGTTGAAGCTAAGTAGCTGAGCTACGTGGCTAACAACAGCTAACGCTAATATCAAAACACATCGCCGTCAAAACGTAGTTGCCTCTGCGGCGATTTTTTTCCAGCCAGGTTCAGTAGAGATTTATCGCCAATTAGAAGGACCAGGTCAGGTCCAGGTTTTAATGTTCAGGTCCGTTTCTAACTAGGGTTGCCACCCGTCCCTTAAAATACGGAATCGTTCCGTATTTTGAAATAAAATAGTGCGTCCCGTTTTGAATCAATACGGGACGGGCTTTGTCCCGTATTTCTGAGTTGTCATGAATGCTGCATCACTTCGCACGTGTTCTGCAAAGATCCAGCATTTGTCAGAACTACAACAAAGCAGAGATCTCTCTGTAGGACACTTTCTATCCATCGCTCTTTCACCGTTATTGACGCTCTCTCTCTCTCTCACACACACAGAGCAAAGGGCGCATGCATGACATCAGTGCGCGGTAAAAGCGAACTCATACGGACCCACCGCGCCCCCCTCCCTCGTCGGACAATCGGACCACCCGCCACAGTCTCCTTGCTTTATGTATCCATAGATGTAAACACGTCCTCGTGTTGTCTTTTTTTGTTGTTGTTGTTTTTTTAAATCTACTCCGCTGCTGCTCTCTGCACCCGGACGCAGCACAGCAGCAGATCGTAAGTGAGGGTGATGTCCTGCACCCCCGGCTTAAAAAAAAAATCCTAGAGGAAACACTGTCTGCTCCATGACTATACTAAATAAATGTGCCTATTCAAAATCACTGTGCTAATATTTCAGTGTGCACTCGTCTGTCTATTTTCCAGGTTAAAGCAAACTGATGTGGCATAGTTTTTCCCCTCCAAAAAAAAAAAGATTATTTAGAGCATTGGTTCCCAACCTTGGGTCCGGGACCCCTCAGGGGGGCGTCAGAGATGTCAGGGGGTCCACAGAGCTTTGTCTGTTCTGAGGTTGTGAGGTCAAAATTAGATTTGTGCATATTGATATTTTAAAATTCCAATAACACATCCAATTGGATAATCAAAATCATCAAAATCAATAGGAACAAAAACCTACATACAACCTACCTGCTTATAGGGACGTGATAACAATTATGACACAACAAAGGAAAATTGACATAAAGACAAAATAAGGATGGCACAAAATAGAATAAAAAGGCTTGTCTTTGACAAAAGCAAGGGGGGGGGGGGGGCTTTTGAGGAAAAAAGGTTGGGAACCACTGATTTAGAGGAATGTACACCAGAAAGAGTATCTGAAGAATTTAAATAAGAGAAGTGTTCAGAGGTGTTTTTTTTTGTAAATGACTAATCGTCAACCAAAAATTAATCGTTAGATTAGTCAAAAAAATAATCGCTAGACTAATCGACTAATCGAAAAAATAGTCGATAGATTAATCGGGAGAAAAATAATCATTTGGGACAGCCCTATTTTATATTATTATTATTACATAAACAAAAGCAAACTAACTCAGTGGGTGCTGTTTATTCGTCTGACCTGCTGTTGCTGGTAGCCTATGCAGCTGGTCTTGAACTGGTCTTAAAGGGATAGTTCAACATTTTGGCAAATTGGCCCATTGCCATAATCGCTATAGTCATAGCAGTAGGTTCATTACCTTTAATTGTAGGTGTAAGCTATTTTCAGTACGGCGGAGCGCAGCAGCTGGCTGCTCAGAGCTGCGCTATGGAGGCTAAGGGAATTTCTTGGTTTCCCTCATTAAACTCATCAAATTCAACATCCCAAAACTCCACAGCGCTTTTGTAGACAAGTTGTGACCTGCACAACCACCACGCTATGAGATAATGACGGAACGATACGAAACGGAGCCGTTTTCGAGGTAAATACAGGGTAAATACGGAGACTGCTTGCTGAAAAACTGTCCCTGAACGCAACGCGCATCAGCGGTTTTGTATGAATTTACCTCGAAAACGGCTCCGTTTCGTATCGTTCCGTCATTATCTCATAGCGTGGTGGTTGTGCAGCTCACAACTTGTCTACAAAAGCGCTGTGGAGTTTTGGGATTTTGTATTTGATGAGTTTAATGAGGGAAACCAAGAAATTCCCTTAGCCTCCATAGCGTAGCTCTGAGCAGCCAGCTGCTGCGCTCCGCTGTACTAAAAATAGCTTACACCTACAATTAAAGGTAACGAACCTACTGCTATGACTATAGCGATTATGGCAATGGGCCAATTTGCCAAAATGTTGAACTATCCCTTTAACATTAGCACAGTGTTATTTCTGATCATTTTGTGCAGATGCATTTTTATTTGATTTGCATACGTATCAAACCGTGGTAAATCACTGTTAATAATAGGCTTTATGCACAGCTCCACTACTTCCTGAACTTAAACCACCCAGTCCTCCCATTAAGATGGCCATCTCTCTGACTATTGAGGTCAGACACACCTGGATTAATCAGTTTGTCCAATAATACATACAGGAAATAAAGGAACTTGTTTAAATGTTCAGGAAGTAGTTGATCTGTGCATAAAGCCTATTAGGCTGTTGTGAGGAATCATTCCATGTGTAACATGTGACAGCCTCTTCACATAGGCTATAGGCATTAATATGTATGACTATTATATTTAAGTGGGATATTGCAACTTTATGTTTTGGATCAAACAAGTAGGCTAGCCCGTCCTGGCCTTAGCTACGTCAAGCGATAACCTCAATAAGGTGCACTGTACCTGCCCCCATTCCAGTTTAAAATATGTGTTAATACAAGAAATTGAACGTGTACAAAATACATAGGCCTACATGAAAAGTGATGCGTTTTGACCCGTGTCACCCCCCCCCCCCGTCGACATTTGGTCGAGTGTCCCTTATTTTCACAACTCAAAGGTGGCAACCCTATTTCTAACTGTAGCAGCAGCAGAGAGATGGGGCAGCTCCTGTATGGGGAGCATGGCTCTGACTTAGCTCCAGCTGAACAGCGGAGTGATAATGTCTGTAAAAAGTCGCAGTGCTGTTATACTGTATATCAGCACTCATGGGACGTCTCTTGTCCAATCAAATTGCTCGGTTGGGACCGGTCGGAACTAACTGTTGTATAATATGACATATGACATAACTGCCGGTCATGTTATATGCGTGTGAGGTTTGGGGGTATGGAAAAATTGATTTGTTAGAAAAACTGTACCTTAAATTTGTTCCAAAAGTTAAAACAACTTGTAACGATATGGTTTATAGGGAATGAGGAGCCTCTTTTAAATTAATTGTTATGTAATCTCCCTTTGGGTCCTATTAAACAACTCTGGGTCCATCTGAGAATGTGACATAATTTAATTGCAGTAATTTGGGGATGTTGCCCTGCTATAAGAATACACCGTCCTTACCAATTCTGAAATCTATGGATCTGCATATGAGAACGAGAAGAGTGTGGCACGGCCGGAGATCGACAGCACACAGCATTTCTTTCAGTTGTGCTTTTTATTTCAAATTTCTCTTCTTCTCTCTCTTTTTTTTAAAGCTGCCACAGTGTAGTGCACCATTCTGACACTCTAAGCATAATAATAATAATAAATGTCTTGCATCTGATGAACTGACATGAATTATTTATCTCGTTACAGTCACCTGAAAAACCAAACATTGAAAATATTTTAAAAGCCTATAGAGTACAACAAAAAGACACTAATGAGTTTTATTTAGTTACAAGTAAAAGTGTTTATTTCATATAAATGTTTTTTACAAGGTTATTAAACAAGATAAACACATTAGATTTAAATTACTGGCCAACAGACCAAATTACAAGTAATGAAAATACAAAATCAAAAACACATTACAGTCTATTCTGAAGCAACAGCTTTGGGAGAATGCCAATGGGGCTCTAAGCCTAGTGCTCTTGCAGTTTGATTATTTCTAGATTTTTATTAACTCAGCTTTAAAATCTTTTGCCCTCAATGCATCAGTGTCATCCTCCTTTGGAAAACTGGAAGCTCTCTTGCCCACCCACAGCAGTGGTCTTGGTGTGGCATGGGCAGGGGAGGGGGGTCTGGCCTGCTTCAACGCTGAGCTGGTCGACTGGTGGTTCTGGGCTTCTGGCTTCTTTCATTTCCAATTTGGGTAGCTGACGGGTGAGATAGAGCAGGATATGAATACATTTCATATAGATATACAAATACATTATAGTAATAATTATATTTCCATACAGCAGTGATTCTCAAACTGTTGGCCGCGAAGCTATTGGAGGTGGGCCGACAAAATCATTTTCAAAACAGTATGATTAGGAGCAGTGTGATGTCAGAGCGACGTGATGATACTTCGTTAAGGAAGTGGAGGAGAAAACTCTGACTGTGAAAACGGCGTGAAGAATACTACTGAGCACTAACTGTACGTTCACACCAAAAGCTTCCAAAGCGTCAAAAACGCCGGAAGTCAATTCATTTTCAATGAGCGCCCGGCGACACCGAGCGTCCAAAGCGTCAACAGGCGTCGCCGCGCTTCCAAAGCGTCCAAAGCTTCCAAAGCGTCACCAGATGAGAAAATGAGCTATGACGCGGTTAAGCGGCAACCGGCGGCAGCCTGTCAGAATAGAGATGTCCGTCGGCTGCCTTTTTTTTCTTTTTTTTGTATTTCGGCTCCCCAA
The DNA here is from genome assembly GCF_045865225.1 of Trachurus japonicus. Lineage (NCBI taxonomy): Eukaryota > Metazoa > Chordata > Actinopteri > Carangiformes > Carangidae > Trachurus > Trachurus japonicus. The sequence continues at coordinate 33,940,388 of NC_140927.1, read as the reverse complement.
TGACCAGCGCGAACGAACTTTGACGCCAGTCACGTGACAAGCGGCCAAAGCGGCTGAAAATATTTGCCGTTTTGGGAGCTGTCTTGTCTGACGCCCAGCCTCGAGCGTTTTTGACGCTTTGGAAGCTTTTGGTGTGAACGCACAGTAAGGCTCCTGTAGATGCACCAGTACAGCGTCCATTCCAGCCATTATGGCTGTTTTCTGATGCCTGGCGACAGTGTAACGTTAATATCTGTTAGGACTCTTGGAATTTACAATTGTAGCTTTTACAGCTACGAAGTTGAGCTTTGGCTTTCATCAAAAAATAATTTTGAAACCATTTTAACTTTTGAGCAATAAAATATACAGGCTAACGTGCAGTTTTAATTCAACCAAAGATACTCTATTTACCAAGATACCCCATTTACCAAGATACCCCATGAGAGTCTCGCGCGAGCCCGAAGTTGCAGTGTTGGTGTATTCAGGCGCAGTCGGAGCTACCGTTTGTGTCATAAACACAGGAATATCAACTCTTTACTTGCTTGAAGTGTACATTTTTTTCCACAGACAGCGTCAGGTGGCGACTCAAACATGCGCTGAGAAGTTTTTTTTTACTTGAAGCAAGTAAAGAGTTGATATTCCTGTGTTTATGACACAAACGGTAGCTTTTCCCACTGCACCTGAACACACCGCGCACGGCAACTGGGTCTCACGCGAGACTCCGGGAGACTTTGAATTAGATTTAGTTTTACAAACATGTCGGCTTGCTTGAAGTAAATAAACTTCTCGGTTCATGTTTGAGTAGCTGTCTGTGGAAAAAAATTGCGGCTTTGAGGGATGTAAACAGCCTAAGCAGTGGAACTTACATCCACTCCCATTCATTGCTGCCGTGGCGATGCGGGGACAGACGCAACTACCGCAAAACAGGAGACATTAAACTGAAAATCTTCTGATTCATTCTTTTAGACCTAAAATGATAGGAAAATACACCCCCGAGTTGAATTCGCCTGGAATTGTCCTTTAAGTTTAGTAAAAAGACCAGTTAGAGGCTAGACAGGCCAGATAGATAGAGTCCAGATAGGTAGAGAGAGTCCAGTGGGAACATAGGGCTGAGGGAACATAGGCACGCTCCCATCTGGACAAGGTCAAAATTTGTGTTAATTGCACGTCTCATTATGAACTCTTGGATTTTATCGCATTTGGGTAGAACCATATACCTACAAGTCACACGTTAGGATATTAATAAAAATCTTTATATATATATACACTGTATATATATAAAAAGTAGGAAGCCTACCTCCATCACCCTGCCCTCCACAGTCAAAAGCCCCGTGGCTCCACTGAGGTTGATCAAGGGGGTCACAGCCAAAGGGGGGTGTATAAGCCTTCTGGCTGTGACCATCAGTCCGTCCTTCAAAGGCACCCGGGATGTCTTATAGAACCTGGCTCCTCTGGGGACATTAATGGTGAAGGGGGGGGAATCACCCCTGAGGGTATAACCCCTGATGCAGTAATCCCCCACCTCCTTCACTTCATCCTTAAATGCCTCAATGAGTGTAATCAGGGTCACGGTTTCCCCGTCAGTCACTGCAGCCACTGTGTTTGTTTTTTATGTCACGGCCCGGACGCCGTCTCCTTCAAAAGCCCATTTCAGGACTTTTGGCTGCTCTTCTGTGAGGAGCACATTCATTTTGATGTGGGAGAGGGTAGCATAGGGCCCCGCCTCCTGCCTGGTCCTCAAAATCTTCTCAAGTGCCATTCTGAAACGATAAAGCAATCAAAGATACTTGTTGTAAAGTCTATAAACATTGAACATTTTTACTGTGAAGCATTTCTCCACGTGGAGTAGGCCTAGACGTTAGATGAGAGCATGACCAGAGCATCACTGACGCATCAGCGGCAGAGAGAATTTCTCCGCGTGTAGTACACGTTAGACGAGCCCCCCCCACACACACACACACACCAGGAGTAGGCTAAACGTTAGATCAGAGCATCACAGACGCGTCAGCGGCAGAGAGATTTTCTCCGCGTGGTAGAGATGCACGGTTTGCGGACACAACCGCGAAATCCGCGGATAAACCGCGGGTCGGGCGGGTGACATGACAAAAAATATATTTTAATTAGATTCGGGCGGGTGGCGGTTGAACCAATTAGGAAAAATATATACATAGCTTAGTTAAATATTGTTACCCACATACGAGCAGCACTCTTTGAAACAGTCAAATTTTCATCAAGCACTACAGTAATTGTCCACTGGGTCTGTGCATGAGAGATGGCAACACCTTATTCATTTTGTGAGGAACGCACTCCTGATCTGAGGGCATTGGCAACAACAGTCAACACTTTATTCATGGAAATAACAATACAGTGGAAACCGCTTATAGTGATCACGGATATAGTAGCCTAATCAACCGCTTATATGGATCAAAAGGCTTGGGACGTAATCATTTCTAGACAAATGCTGTTTAAATAATTCGTTATAGTGATCAAGAAATCCGCTAGTGTTCATTTTTTGTCATTTTGTGGATGAAAACATGCGCAAAAACAATTCCAAAACTATGTGTAGCCTATTTATTTTATTGTGCACTGCTGCAGCAGCCTGCACATGTTGCTGCGCTGTGTTGTTGTGCTGTGTGCGTCACCTGGCTGCTGAGCCACATGACTGTCGGTGCGCCGCAACTCATTATCACTGGCTGTTTGTGTTGTCTGTCAAAACATGGATGAATGAAACCTATCGACTTTATATCGACCGCGGACGTCAGGAATAGATTTTCGGCTTTTGGCTCGTTCCGTTCATCTCCGCATAGCGCTCTGTTCCCGTTATAGAGAGAGAGAGAGAGAGAGAGAGAGAGAGAGAGAGAGAGAGAGAGAGAGGCGCGCACTGCATGACAGCAGCGAGCGGCAGAAGTGAAACTTATACGGCCCGACTCCCCTCATCCATATTAGATATTAGATATTGCCCTACAACAACGGGCGGATGGCAGCGGGTGTGGTTTTGAAAAAACGTTGGTTCGGGTGGATGGCGGGTGGATGACGACTTTTGTGATGCGGTTGCGGATGAAATAATCCGCCTATCCGCGCATCTCTACCGCGTGGAGTAGACGTTAGACGACACACACACACACACACACACACACACACACACACACACACACAAGGAGTAGGCTAAACGTTAGATCAGAGCATCACTGACGCGTCAGCGGCAGAGAGATTTTCTCCGTGCAGAGTAAATGTTAAGACTGTAGCCTAGCCTAAAGTTACCGTTAAACTTATGTTGAAGTCAATTTTACAGGGTTAACCTACTCGGTGCCACACAACACTGCTCGGTTTAACAACGCACCCCCCCCCCCCCCCCCTCTCACTCACACACACACACACACAGTAAACTCCGCTCGGAGTAGGACGTTACACTGTAGCCTGAAGTTACCGTTAAACTTCAGTTGAAGTCAATTTAACAGGGTTAAAGCCTACAAGGTTGTAACGTAGCCTATTGATTCCGTGTCAATAGGCTCAGGTGTCGGGGGGGACCACCCACGTTTTAAATCAACTATGAAACCTCAAACGTAGGCTACCGCGGACAGTCCGCACGGAGTCAACAGTAGCCTGCCTAACGTTACGCCCTACTCTGTGGGGGCCAAAGGGCACAAATCAAGCTCGAAATATCCAATTGGCCAGCCTAGACTTTAAGTGAGAGAGCTCAAATAAAACTTAAAACAGTCAATCTGTTGTGTTTTATCAAAAACACACAGCCAACATTTACGAAAGTTGAACCAGAGATCCTCCTTTTTTTCCTGCTGCCGACTTCCGTTACATGCTGCCACTCCGACATTCTACTATTCAGACATGTCACCATTCCGACATTCTACTATAGGACGAATCGCCTTGTTGTTTACAACTACTTCCGGGTAGAAAACCAGCATTCGAACAATAGTGGCGGATGAGAGTTTCACTATATTTATGTTACGAATTCCTATGGCGAAGGAGAGGACCAAGGGCAGACAAGCAACAATGCCGTTAAACAGATTTATTGTGACCAAACAGAAGGGGGGACGATGGGAGGAGGGGAGATCCAGGGAGGGGTGCGAGTCCAGGGGTGCGGGGAGGGAATCCTGGGGGGAGCCCAAGAGGGAGGGGGAGTCCAGGGAGGAGGGCAGGTCCAGGGATGGCGACAAGGAGGCAGGGGCAGAGGAAAACAGGGGTACAAAAATGAGGAACACAGAAACTCTGAAGAGTGCACGAGAGCAATAGCTGAGGCCTGACTGTTACCGCAGGGAAGACTGTAAAGTTCTGGCAGCGATGAGTGAGGAGACCAGGGTTTTTGAGCCGGTGAGTGATGAGGTGATGTGTTGCAGCTGTGTCCCCTGCACACCTGTCGCCAATCCCTGGAGCACTGCCTGAGGGGGAGAGAGTGAGACACACACACACTGGGAGGGGCAGGGCAGAATGCAACAATTAATCTACTTTTTTATGTCACTATATCGCCGTTTAGACTAATCTGATGTTTTTAAAGTCTATAAAACCAATGATTGGACAAACATTACTATTTACGTGTGCACATTTTTGTAATTAGTCATGGTTATCATAGATTAGCTGGGCTAACGGTTAGCTACCTGTTTAACTTTAATAACTCAGTGACTCAATAAACGCTCCATGAAAAAATATTTTCTCCAGCAGATATCTTAGTTCCAACATGACTGAGCTAACTGGAGTAGTTTCATGTCGTGTCCGACAACGGGAGGGTTTTACTGTAACAGCTGACGTCCTGGTGTTAGCTTAGCTACCGTTAGCTGTCCCTGTCAGCTGAGCCACTGATGCTTTCTAGACACTGTGATTCCCCCGAACTGAATAAATACAACACATAGCAACACAAAACACACACACAGAAATAGTAATGTTTCTTCAATAATTTCAGATTTGTCTAAACGGTGATAGGGCGTGAAAAATATAGCTAAACTCTCGTTCGTTACTATTGATCTCATTCAAATTACGTGCTGGTTTTCTACCCGGAAGTAGAATGTAAACAACAAGGCGATTCGGTCTATTCAGACATGTCACCATTCAGACATGTCACCATTCAGACATGTCACCATTCCAAGAGGGTCTGGCTGCAGACCTCCACTGTCAGGACGCTTCCTTGCAGACCTCCACTGTGAGGCCACCTCCACTGTGGGAACGGAAGTTGATTCGAAGCTTTTCAAAATAAAAGCGAATAAACCGAAATAAACCGGAAGCATCTATTTGTGACGTCTTTTGTATTTATTTAAACATGAAGAATAAGAAAAAGTGGTCAATAATGGACAAACGCTGGGCTTAATATATGAATAAAATTAAAACTAAATTGGCTATATATAGCTTGTTTTCAGTCACGTGGTCATGATGACGCGAAGGGGGCGGGGCGATGTCAGATGGAGGGCAGGAAGTGGAGAGCGGTGCCTGAAAATAATGGAAAGCGAGTACTTCAAGGCTTTGGTCGAGCCTGTACGTAGCAGGTATCAGCAAAAAATAGAAAAATATATCGGATACGATCCGTACAATGTTAAAAAATGTGAATATTCCCACTTGCTGTCGGACTTGCCTGGTGTGGAGGCGATCGACATCAGTAACTACCTCGTCCTCCAGGGGGGGCGACCGCCATTCCGAAGGACCGCCATTCCGACGGTCTGCCAGTCCGAAAATTCCCGAAGGTCCGTCATTTCGAACTTCCCGAGGGGCCGCCGTTCCGAATGTGTTTTATTTTGAAAATTGACCGGATTCTCTCGTGGTTTGACTTCCTGCCCGGCTTGACACGACGCGCCTCGGGGACAGCGCCCGACCGGCCCCTCCCCCTCCCCCTCCCCCTCCAAAGTTTCACCCAGGTGCGAGTCTGATGCATTACATCCATCTGATGCAGCCGCGGTACTCCTGCTGAAAATAAATGTCCTTGCTCTGTGCTTTGGTTAGGTTTAGGCAATGTAGAAAGGAGTTGGTTAAGTTTAGTAAAAAGGTTAGGTAGAGGCCAATAAAATCGCAGTTAATATATATCTCCCCCGGGAGTCGAACCCTGATCCACCGCGTCAAAAGCAGACGCTCTGACCACTACGCTACCACCGCATCTGGACTTGTTTACTCCGTGCCTTAAACCATTCAAGATTTTTTCAGGTTCGGAATGGCACCCTTTCTTTCAGGTTCGTAATGGCACCCTTTTCCCATAAATAATTAAGGGTCGGCATTCCGACAAATTAAAGTAAACGTTCGGAGTGGCGGCCCTTTGGAATGGCACCCTGGAACCGTCCTCCAGACCTCTTATTATACTGCTAGCCAAATGAAGGCATATAAGAGTCTGGAGGCATATAACTATTTTGTGTGTGGTTGGGTCGGCGATCTAGGATCAAAACCAGCCTTGAAAGACTGCCGTCTTGTTTTTGCCCGGGTGAGTAGATGTGATTCACCCTTTTATATTGTTGTTTCAGCTAACGTTACATGGATGCACTACTAGCCTACTGCCATCAGCCTACAGGCTAACTGTTTACTTCATGTTGCTAGGTCAACCATTCTCAGAGGAGTAGTGAGTCGCCACTGAAAACTTGGATCGTGGCCAGAACAAATGGAGAGGTGGTTACAGCTCATTGTGATTGTATGGCTGGGTAAGTCATAAATGAACTCCACATAAATATGTAAACCTTCAAAATTAAACCAAAATTAGTCATTTGTTATGTGTAGTGAACATGGAAATGTGATAGTGAGTCACCTGATCCAAATAATACAAGTTTGTACGGCTCTATTGAATGCTGCTCTCTGATTGGTCCAGCGCTGCGTTCTGCGGTCTGTTATTTCTGTATAACAGACCGTCGTCAAGTATAACAGACCGTTGCTAGGGACACCGCTCTGATCAGCGCAGCACAGAAAAGAGAAACTATGAAGGATATTTACCTTGTGTTTCATTTTTACCGTCATTAAACAGCTTGGGACTAATAGTGATGTTAGATAAATGACTTGTAACCTGTTACAAGGAGAGTGGAGGCTCCTTCCACATCGCTGCTGGAAACCAGACCTGCATCAGAGCCTCTGACCCGGTGTCACAGCTCTCCTCTCGTCTCGGTGGCACTGCGACTCTGCGACACAAACGCACCCCGTAAACAGTAAAGTTAATCTCTTATTTATGACAGATACGACTACACACAATACACACATCTTAACACGTGTATGGTAATCTATCGATCCACTGATTGATTATCAAAGGCTTCAAATGCACGAACGGGAGGAGGCTCAGCAAAACAGCGGAAGTGACCGGTCTTGCAGATTCGCTAAATGCAATTTTAAATCGATTAAAGTCGTATTTTGATCAACATTATGTTTCAAATTAATTATTTCACTCGTAAACCGTGTAATAAGCGGGATAATGTACAGTTGGTCGGTTGTTATGGAGAAATAAACCCCTTCATGTTGAATGACAACCTGTCGGGGTTTATTTCTCCATAACAACCTCCGAACTATACATTATCCCTTACTTATTAGCTATGACTTTAGTTCATGTGGTAAACTGGCAATGTGTGGTGTGTGTATCAAAAAGGACTGTCTGATGTTTAATAAGTTCATAAAGAAAGAGAAGCACAGCTTATGTATGTAAAATTAGGTTCTCTGTCCCTTAAATAAAGCAGACTGTCAGCTCTTTCTGCTATTTAATAGTATCATTGTGCTTAAAGCATAATTCTCTTTTTCTGTTGTTTTTACCAACAGATTGTCAGAATCTTGCTCACATGTTGGGGCAGTTCTGTTTGCCATTGAAGCGGGTGTGTAACGCCGCATTATGTAATAATGACGCATTATGTAATAATGTAATAAATCTTCACGTCATTATGTAATAACGCCGCATTTTGTAATAATCTGCCGCATTTTGTAATAAAAATCTTGAACGCAATATGTAATAAACTTTGCCGCATTTTGTAATAAGTTGTTACATTTTACATCACTTATTACATATTGCGGGTGTTACACTTTTTTATGAAAAAAATGTAATAATTTTGTGCATTATGTAATAAACCACCAAAATGGATGTCTTAATTAGAAAAAAAGACATTAGGACCATCAGAATAACACTGACTTTAAGCATACCAGCATGCATGAATCATAAATATGAATTAATTTCTAAAACCAGTAGGACGGTCAAATCTAACTATCTATCTATCTATCTATCCCACTGACTCCCCGCTCGAGCACGGCTGAACCTGGCCGGCTTGAGCTCACTTCACGGGCGCGAGCCTGCTGCAGCCGCCGCTGCTGCTGACAGCAGAGAGAGGGAGGGAAAAAAGTAAATTTCGCTTTGGTTAGGTTCAGGCAATGAAGAAAGGAGTTGGTTAAGTTTAGTAAAAACACCAGGTAGAGGCTAGACAGGCTGGAAGCATAATGAGCGATATATGTTATTAATATGGAGTGCTTGTTTTGCACATGATCCGTTTGATCCCAGAAAGGAAAAAAGGATCAATGCGCAGCCTCTGTTTCCTTTCTGATTGCGTCCGTCTGTCTGTTCGGAGTGGGAGAGAGAGACAGAAAACCCAATCCACCTGTCTGTAATGTAAGTTTGATTTGATATGAGTGTCAAGGTTTAATTACGGACACTAATGAGCGCGCAGCAGTGCGTAAAAGTCGTGCGTAATGACAGCTCCTCGTTGGTGAAACATAATAAACTGCACCTCTTCTTCCACGTGTGTCTTATTGACAGGTGGAGCCTATATGAATAATAATATAAATGCATAGTGAACGGTAAAAATGTAGAGTTTGACTAATAACTAGTCCTCCCCCCCCCCCCCAGCTTGCCCCAGCTGCGGCTCCGGGGGCGGTGATCCCAGCCGCCCCTGCCGCTGCTGGAGCAGAGCTGGACCCGGCCTGGAGCTCCAGTCGGACCGTGGTCCATGTCATCCCTCCACAGACGAACATGACCCGGGCGTATTATTGTCGGTGGGCAAGGGGGGAGGGAGAGACGCGGAGCGGTTACCATCCGCGTGGGACCCGCTGTCGGAGGAGACCGCTCTGCTCAGCGGGGAGGAGGAGCAGCGTGTATTATTGTTAATGTTTTTTCTAATTAAGACATCCATTTTGGTGGTTTATTACATAATGCACCAAATTATTACATTTTTTTCATAAAAAAGTGTAACACCCGCAATATGTAATACGTGATGTAAAATGTAACAACTTATTACAAAATGCGGCAAAGTTTATTACATATTGCGTTCAAGATTTTTATTACAAAATGCGGCAGATTATTACAAAATGCGGCGTTATTACATAATGACGTGAAGATTTATTACATTATTACATAATGCGTCATTATTACATAATGCGGCGTTACAGGGTGTTAAAATAAAAGAGAGTGAATCTTGTACTACGGAAAAGTGCAAGTGGATAATGCCATCAAATGTCAAAAAGGTAATCAAATACACATGACATTTTTTATTTCTGTATGAGCTTATTTCAAGGAAACATTTAGAGCACTTCTATTCTCCTTGCCTCTCACACTTTCAGATTCATGCTGCTCCAGTTGTGAAGATAGACTTTTCATCAGCAAAATAAAAAAAACAAAAACTAGATGATGCCATTGCAGGGAGGACAGGTGAGCAGAGGTGTAGATTATTGAAAGAGCTGGTCAGTGGTCCGTATGAAAGATGAGATAGACATAGACGGGAGATATCTTAGCTAACATGTGCTGGATGTGTGAAATGTAATCAGGATAAATAAGTGTATTTTAAAGTAGGACAAATGTACTCTTACTTCTTAATAAAAACTAGAGATAATGAAGAAATAATAATGATAGAAATAGAGTGATTCCATGGAGTTGTGATTTTAATTGTACTTGAAATAATTTTCATTGAAGTGGTGAAATTTGTCAGTACTCTTTCCACCTCTGCAGGTGAGCAACAAACAGAGAGACCCATAGTCCAGTGTCCGAGAGTAGAGCGGGGATCTGAGACTTACACTCAGTTTTTCAAAACTTTACACACAAACTACCCAAAAAGTGCAGCATTAATGTCCAGGGCCCCATATTACAAAGAATTTGTACCAAAGTCTGTATGCAAGCTGCCGAGACCACTAACTGCATATAGGACCCCAGAAACATTGCAGCTACCTACAACAGAGTTGCAGAAAGCATGCAACAATTTCCGACTGGAAGAGCTTACTCAGGCCCAGGTCCAGGCAGTAGAGGAGGAGACCAGAAACCAGAGCTCATCAAAACTCTGGTTCAGTCAAAGAGCAGGAAGAATAACAGCCTCTAAACTGAAGCAGGTTCTACAGACTAGTTTCTCACAGCCATCAAAGTCCTTGATCAAGTCCATTTGCTATCCAGAGGCACACAAGTTCTCTACAGCTGCAACAAGGTATTTATTAGGGAAATATGAGGGGTAGATAAGGACATCCACAACTGACAGTATGATGCAAATGTTAGGGGCTGGCTACAAGTATGATTATGCTTTGAAGTCAGAAATACAATAACTAATTCTGATTGTACAACTCTCTCTTTCTGTTATTACTGTTTTGCACAACAGGTATGGATGCAAATATGAGGCAACAGCCAGAAAAAAATATGAAGGATTGCTAAGTGTGGACCATGAGGGTTTCAGTTGCATGGACAGTGGACTTAGGCTTAATCCAACGTGGCCTTACATGGGAGCCTCACCAGATGGCGTTGTTACCTGCACATGTCATGGACCTGGCATTTGTGAAATAAAGGTACCAGTTATTTCCTCAGTATGATCACGCGCTACCCTTGGAGCGGGAAATTTGAACAGTATGTTGTTTGTGTGTCTACTATACCTGTGTTGTATGTGTCTGTGTGTATTGTCTTTTGCTGATTTCTATTATTTCTGCATACATTGCATAGATTGGTTGGCTAATCTATGTAATGTATGCTGTTTTATTTGCTTTTTGCTGATTTCTGTTCTCTTTTCTTTTTTTCTAGCATACATTGCATAGATTGGTTGGCTAATCTATGTAATGTATGCTGTTTTAAATGTGTTTTGCTGATTTCTGTTTTCTAGCAAACATTGCATAGATTAATGGCTAATCTATGATAACTTTTATCAACTATTTTATTTATTAGTGATAGGTTACCTTTTTGTGTGCCTTGCCTTGTACTGTATCTGTTGCTGCTGTGACAAAGTGAATTTCCCCCTTGGGGGATTAATAAAGTTTTATTCTATTCTATTCTTCTATTCTAATGTATGCTGTTTTGTTTCAATTTAACTGATTTTACTTATTGAACTGTCTATCACTACTTGATAGACAGTTGGTGAAGGGATTACCGATGAAAATTAGTCCCCACTCAGGCACATTTACTTTCTGTTGAAATGTTGATTAATGTGCACTGTCCCTTTTTATAAAATAAAGAATTGAAAAAAAAAGTGACTCTTTTCCTTTGTGAACTTTTAGTGCCCACACAGCAAACAGGATGAGGTCAGTCTACGCATGTGTGCTGGAGATAAGGGTTTCTGTCTCGTCAACAACGGGGATGACGTTGAACTGGACAAGAACCATGCTTTCTATTACCAAGTACAGGCTCAGCTTCACATTGCAGGTGCTGATTATTGTGACTTTGTTGTCTGGAATAAGAACGATATCTTTGTGGAGAGGATTTTGCCTGATGCTGAACTCTGGGACAGCATCATTCCCAAAGTTCAAGAGTTCTTCAGATGCTGTATCCTTCCCGAAGTGTTAGGACAGCAATTTACAAAATGTGAATGAGATCATAGTGTACATGTTTTGTTTCTTGTGTGATTTGGCACTATAGGAAGGTTTCTGAGTACACTACTATCATAAACACACAGTTCAGCTAAGATAAAAAGGGACAGTAACATGTTAATGATCCTGTATATAGGCTATTTGTTTGGTGTGGCAAAGAGGTTAGATAAGCAGGCTCATCCCATTGAGGGACTTGTAAGGAAATCTTACATTTATAACTGTATTATTTCATGTTTTCAGCCTAGTTTAATTGTATCACCTCCAACATTGTTAAAATGCATCAAATGTTTGTTCTCACTTCTATACATGTACAGTATGTCCACAGGTTTTCATAGAATGTGACCGTAACAGGTGAAAATCACAATTAACATAAATGAGTTTCTGAAATACACCAAGGCCACCTTGTGATGTCAATTTTAATAACTGCTATGAATTACTAAGTATAGCAGGGTGATAAATAAACATTGTCTATCAGTCTGTAGTTTCCTTAATAGAACTTAGACAAAATCACTCATCAACATTACCGTAACCAACCTACAAAAAACCCCTCATAAAACCAATCTTGTCATTGATGTTGACAAATACATACATCAGTGCAAACCTATGTACAAGTGTGTTTTTTCTATTTTACTTTGGATGCATAGAACATCTGTTGATTACTCCAGTGGGACAACAGAGACAGAGAGGTTAGTTAATGCACAGCAAATAACAGCAATCTTATCAATCAGTGCCAGTGAATCTCCTGCTTTTGCAGCCATATGTTCAACTGGCATTGCCCTACTCTGCAGAATTTGGTACTTTCTTCGCACAAATTCTATCACTCTTTCCACATGAATACGCACATTAGCCAGTTTTCTTGTTTGTTCAACCTCATAAGCAGATAGTTGGCTCTTCCCTTTTGTGAATGTAGGCATATGCAATGAAGCACAGTAAAAACCGTAAACTTACAGCAGATTCCATTAGATTATTTAAGCCAAGGGTCCAAAAGTCAGCTCGTGTCAGGCAACCTTTTTCCGTCTTAACAATTAATTCTGTCCCTGGCTTCTCAATGTCCAAGATGTACTCGAGCTGATGAATGACAATTTGAAAATAAATGAATAATGCTCATAAAACACATAAGATTGAAGGACTAGCTCTACCAGTATTTGGGCGGCTGGACAACCCTCCCTTCAATTTCTTAGAACAACCATCAGCCTCTATGAGATTTAATACTTACCAGCTGCTGTTGGGCAGGATGTGTTTGCAATGTCCATGATGCTCGGCATGGTGCAACTTGGTCATATTTTGTGAGTAATTCACATTGTGCTCCACATGGGTCAATGTCTATGAAGGATAACATGAATGAGTCAAAAACATAGCCAGTAAAAAAAGAATATTATTTTGAAAACCCACTGCCCACCTTTTTTGGGATCTTGTGTCTGTGGAGGGATACCACCTGGTTGATGCTCTGCAGATTTTCCAGAGTGTAGTGGTCCTGAGGCATTTAGAACTCAATATTAAACAAAAGAATTTACAGCAAGTTACAAGATACATTTCTCTGACTTGATATTTACCAAGCACTGCTTGTCCTAACTCATTCAGGGTGATGTCCTGCGAATGATGAAACTCACATCCTCTCTTTAGCTGTTGCTCCACAAGCCTTGCATTTGTTGCATTGTTTCTGTGGTGGATGAGGTTTCTCATAAAGAAAATGTGTGTTGACGGCGCCATGTTGTTCAGGTAGTAATTATTTTGATGATCCTCCTTAACACCTCTTGGGGGTCTCTAGTGTTGGCCTCATGGAACTTGTCGTAGAGCACGTAATGGTTGGCGGAACCAGTTAGTGGATGGCCGTTTCTGTCAGGATTTTGCAACTTCTCAGTGAGCCATGGCAGAGAGACGCTTAGTTTACTCTGCTGTGCTGCTGTGATGGTGTCTTGAGTAGATGCAGCCAGCCTCCCCTCGTGGGGTGTAAAGGTTGGTGAGGCTGGGAGGCGGAGGTTGGCATGGGTTGCCAAGCCCCTTGCAAAGTCATACACTGACACATTGGGAAGATGTTTCCAGCAGAACAGTAAGCCAGCAAAGTCTCTTGGCGACTCAGCCCTTAAATTGAATTTCAAACTATAGACCACTCCATGGGGGCACAAGATCACTGACCATCCACCTTTAAATGAAAAACAGTTATTAGTAAATTTACAAATAATTAATCTCAAAGTTAATATCATCTACTGTACGAGTAACCCTTACCAGATGCTCCCCAAATCTTTTTGAAGACCTTGTCATACGAGTGCCTTGTTTTCATTTCCTCCCTTAGGCGGACGACAAGATCCATCCGTGACCCCTTACTTTCAAGATTGCATGCCTTGCATAGCTTGCGCACTGTCGAGACCTATTGATAATACATACAATAAAAGTTGAAAATACATACAATAAAAACTGAAAAGGGACCTGTCTCTCCACATAGCATTTATCTCAAGAATAAAAACCTATAAGTGAGCAGAAAAGCAATTCCTGTCAGTACAATGTCACTGAATGTTATTAGTGTTTCTCTGATAAAAGTGTTATGCTACTTTTATTTTTATTATAACAAAAACAGGATTATTCATTTAACTATTCGGCAATTTTTAGTTCATGCTCTGTTAGTGTTGTACCATCAAAGTTGGAAATGGGAAAGAAATGGGTGTGGTGGCTTCTTGCAAGGCAGTCACACTCACACTCTTTCCACAGACTGAATAAAACATGGATGCACACACACACATACACATTCATACATACCTTCTGCTTTAATAGCTCATCAACAAGCCGGTCCTCTGAAATCAGGCTGACCTCAGCTTCAGTAGATGACTTAGAAGCTGAGAGTTTTGCAAACTCTGTGTTCAACACTAGGTCTGATTTTCGTGTATCTTTCCCTATCCACGGGCTCCAATGCTCAAAGCTAGGATTCACAGCAAAGATGTTTTTTGCACGACCTAGGAAAAAACATACCAAACAAAATGTTGATAAAGTCATTTTGTCGCATCATCAAATGAAGGTAACTTCAAATATAGAGAGTACAAGCATTTCAGTACTTGGGAAGAATCCACGAGCAATCATTTCAAGCTGAACTGAATCCCAGAACTTTTCGATGTCCACGTCGCCAGTGAAGTTCTCAGATGGTTCTTTTATGTCACTCACTAACAGAAAAACAAGGTGTTTGTAAGCTTTGTTTATGTATACACATTCTACATCGCCCCTCCACACACACACACACACACACACACACACAGGCTCACCAGGTAGGTTGAAGACACCTTTCTTATGAAGGTCCATCACTACTACTGGTGGGAAGAAGCCACAGCAAACACAGGAGTATGAGTAGTTGTGACTTGTTAATGCCTCGAAGTGGCAGTAGGCATGAAGGATAGTGTCTCTGGCTGGAAATTTTACTTTCCTCAGGCTTTCAAGTGAGTTAATCACTTTTGACACAGAGACATTGTTCTGGAAGAAAGAAAGAAAGAAAGAAAGAAAGAAAGAAAGAAAGAAAGAAAGAAAGAAAGAAAGAAAGAAAGAAAGAAATATATTTTAGTTTAAAAAAAATATTCATAATAATTCAAGTAACAAAGGCCTTTTCCTCGCAGGAAGTTTTTTGTAGCTACATACAGTACACACCTGCAAGTTGTGTCTTAAATATAGACATAACTCAAGGGTCAATATTGTATGGTCGTCAAAGTTGTGAAGGGTGTCCTTCCACTCCTGGTACCTATAGACCAGAGGTCTTCAACAGGGGGTCCGCGACCCCTAGGGGGTCCGCGGAGGTACTGCAGGGGGGTCGCGAAAGTTTTGGTTGAAGGAAAAGAAATATGACAAAAGATATGGAAGTTATGAAAAAAAGATCCATAGGGGCGTTCCCTGCTGCTGAACATCGGATTTTTACATACAAGTCCTTTGTTTTCCTATAATATAGGTGTCAGGGAGACTTTATTGTATCTGATACAAACACTGCGCACCGTCTCTCTCTCTCTCTCTCTCTCTCTCTCTCGCTCACTCCCCCCCACCCCCCTCTAAAATCAGCCCGATGGCGGGCGCGCGCACACACACACACACTGCTGTCAGTGGTGTTGTGTGACACTTGGCCCCTGAACCGTCGGCTACACAACGATGGGACTTTAGTTTTCATTCTCCATACACACTCGTTAATTAACAGCACACACTCATACGACGGTGACATTTACGCGCGCCGCCACGTCTGCTCATAGCGCAGCAACAATGCAGCAGCGTCAGGCCGTGACACCGTCATGAAACGCTCCGTGGAACCGAGACATGACACGGTGGCCCGGTGTAAATGTTCTCAGAATCAGCTTCGGTGACCACGGTACTGACGACTGGGGGTGAGTCGCGAGCGTCATATGTGTTGGTAGAGCACGGCCGCTGCAGCGACCCTCAGACAGTCCCATTGCTGCGTGTCAATCCCCCCTCTCACTTTCTCTCCGCGCCCCCGTCTCTCTCCAGCTGCCCTTTCAAAATAAAGGCATAAAAAGCCAGAGAAAAAAACAAAGTAGGGGAAACACTGCTTTGTTTTCTCTGTCTTTTTATGGTTTAGTCATGTAATTCTTTCATTGGTGCAGTAGCAGCGTTCAGTTACCACAAGCAAAGTTGTGACCTGTTGTGATCATGGCATGGCATATACAAATACAAAGTCCCTTTGACTAAACTCCTAAAAAAAAAGCGTGATTTATAGTCGAGAATATGGCACTTTTGGCATATGGCACCAGGGCCGTTGCTAGGAATTCTGGGCCCCCTGAAAGAATACTAAAGTGGGCCCCTGCCCCCTGACTTTTCCACTTTTTTTCATAGACTACGTATGTATTATCATTTCCTGGCAATACAGGACTAGTTAAATATAAAACACAATTTTATACAATATAAGTAGGGGGTCCCCGCTCCATCTTTCCATCAGTTTGGGGGTCCTCGGCCTGGAAAACGTTGAAGACCCCTGCTATAGACCATTCGGCATTGTGGACAACACCGGTAATAGGTTGAAACATCTAGAAAAAGAAAACATGAATACAAGAAATGCAGTTACAAATGAGACTCAAGCTACCACACAAGTCGGCATTGTGGAAGAAAATATTCATTCGGTGTAGTGGAGAGATCAAAACCTTAGGAGTGTCTCTGACTCAATCACTCAACACACACAGCAAATTGAGAAGAGTTGAATTATTGGTGTTAAACTAGACATACACTAGTAGAGTTAATTATACTCTGGATAGAGTTAATCCATTATAATTAACTCTCGGTCGTTAAATAGTTGTTGTCAAAACCGAGTGTAAAAAGGAAGTGTCACTAAATCAAACCTGTAAGTGTAAATGTTTAAATATTAACTCCGAACTTCTTACTCTAAACTCTGATCCTGTATTTCACACCTGAAGTGTTAACGTCGCCCCTCCCCCTCCCCCCTACGCCTTACGAACACCGCTCTGACTGCTGAAGCTGCGTGTCAATCGCTCTGCTGAAGACAGAGCTACGTCTCAACTTTGAACGGTTACACTGTTCGGCAAGTACGCTACATTAAGTAGTATCTGATAATATTGTATTTTTATACTAATGTTACTCTTCGGGCACCCGGTCGTTTTGCAATGGTGAGTCACGGTAACTTTACTCTTCACGCTGTTACTAACCACCCGTTAGCATGCATGCTAACCGCTAGCTCATTAAGCAGGTGGCTTAATGAGCTAGCGGTTAGCATGCATGCTGGTCTCACTGTAACATAAAAAGTGAGTAACGGCAGTAAACGGAAAGTTTGGCCCGAGTTATGCACGTTGTACCGGTAACCATAGATATAAAACGTGATAAGATAGGGGGAAAACCGTGATAATATGATGCTAATGGTTCGGAGTTGCTAGCTAGCGTGCTATAGTTGTGCTAACGCTAGCAAGCCCTTCGTCCAAAGTAATTTCTACTTTTTTTTCCTTCTTTTTTTTGCGAAAATAACACAGCTCTTGGTGAAGTATAATATAATTATTTAAGCAATATATCACGACAGGCCGTGGTATATGTTCATTATACCATGGCTAAGGGGCGTTGTTCGGCCCGACGCGAAGCGGACTCGAGGGAGCGCTGTTGTACTGTATATCAGCACGGTGTGATTGCCTGCGGCCTCGTGCCTACGACCGAATCACACCCGTGCTGATATACAGTACAACAGCACGACCTCTCCTGTGATATTGCTTAAGTAATAAACACACAGCCTGAAATTTTCGACAGACTGCTCATGTTTACCGTGCCAAAACAGCACGATGTGTTTTTGCTGGGTCACACCGAAATATCATTATTATTTTGAGAGGGAGTTATATTTCTAACTGTCTTATGGTTTATCTTGGGAGACACTTAAATGTTGGTTTCCTCAATGACATGAAAATAACTAACTCTATTTTTTTTCTGTGCCTTATGTCTTTTAAAATGTGTAGATGCATTGTCTCCTGGCATTTCTTGGGGTAAGATATTTATTATATGGATGTGGGTGCATGATATTGGCTCACATTGGGTCTCATTCATGAAACGTGAGCAGCACGGATTTGTGTGTAAACCCTGAGCAGCGCAAATTTACGTGCGATTTCCGCATTCATCAATCTTTTAGTAGTGCTGATTTTTTCGTAGCTACTCACAAAATCTACACCTGCTCCGGACTGTGTGTAGCGCTTGTGTAAATGTAGGAATGCAAATAAATAGCCTACTGCTTGTCACTGTTGAAAATTACAATTTTAATCCGTATTACTCTCTCTCATGTTCAAAATACGCCGATGCCTTTGAAACACATAATTTAAACATGACAAACAATTAGAAATATTTGGAGAGAGAGACGTTTTAGGGATCGGACACGCACAAACACGTCAAGGCTCCATCTAATGATGATAATAATCTGATATAAAACCGGAAAAAACTTTTTTGTGTTGCTACAGTATAAGCTCGGTGGGCGCACACTTCATCCTGCGCAATAGTGCAGTCGGCACCGGTTTGGATGGAGCTGTGACAGACGGCTGGTGCTTCTCTAACAATATAACCTGCCTATATAACTTCATGTGTTGATACAACCATGCTCCTCTACAGCTGAGGCTGTGAAGAACCTGCTGCTGGCTGCTGTGGTTCTGTAGTAGTGTTTTTTTTTTTTTTTCATGTTTCATATCAAACTATTCTGGCTTTACTTCTTAAACGGTTCTTTAATCAACCAAGGATAGGCCTACTTAATTCACTAAATCTGTTTCTTCCCTCCAGCCTTTGACCTGTCCCAGTCACACCACTACTAACAGAAGATAATTAAATATTTTTTCTGGACTCCACTTCACCCAAAATGACTTCGATCCGTGATCTCTCTTTTTTTCTCTCTCTCTCCCTCTTTCCTCGTTTGCGTCATGGCCGCAGGTGAGCAGGATGCACCTACCTCCTAATATGGTGGTCAGGATCTCCTTATATGGCTATTCATGTATGGAGATCTATGCTAATTGCTGATCACCGGGGGCGTGTTGTTAGTTTACGATGGGTTGGCATTCATCATTTTACACACGTGTTTACAATCAAATCTGAGTTTCCCGCACCGTTCATGAATCCGGAGTAGATTTACTCACGTTTCATGAATGAGACCCATTGTCTCCAGCCTCCCTCGGAACCTGGTCAAAGCTCTCCCGGAGGTGGGAGTTGAAGACCTCCCTGACAGGGGATTCTGCCAGACGTTCCCAGCAGACCCTCACGATACGCTTAGGTCTTCCAAGTCTGACCAGCTTCCTCCCCTGCCAGCGGATCCAACTCACCACCAGGTGGTGATCAGTCGACAGCTCAGCCCCTCTCTTCACCCGAGTGTCCAAGACATATGGCTGGAGGTCAGATGACACGACTACAAAGTCGATCATTGACCTCCGGCCTAGGGTGTCCTGGTGCCACGTGCACTGATGGACACCCTTATGCTCGAACATGGTGTTCGTCATGTGGCTAGCACCAAAGTCCAATAACAAAACACCACTCGGGTTCAGATTGGGGAGGCCGTTCCTTCCAATCACACTCCTCCAGGTAACACTGTGGCTGCCCACGTGAGCGTTGAAGTCCCCCAGCAGAACAATGGAGTCCCCGGTTGGAGCACTTTCCAGCACCCCTCCCAGGGCCTCCAGGAAGGCCGGGTATTCTGCACTGCCGTTCGGCCCGTAGGCAGAGACAACAGTGAGAGACCTATCCCCGACCCGAAGGCGCAGGGAACACATGGCGGCTGAGCTGGGGAGCTATGAGCAAGCCCACACCAGCTAGCCGCCTCTCACCATGGGCAACTCCAGAGTGGAAGAAAGTCCAACCTCTCTCAAGGAGTTGGGTACCGGAGCCCAAACTGTGCATGGAGGTGAGCCCGACTATCTCAAGCCGGTACCGCTCAACCTCCCGCACTAGCTCAGGCTCTTTCCCCCCCAGCAAGGTGACATTCCATGTCCCCATAGCCAGAGTCGTTGTCCGGCGATTGGGTCATCGGGGCCCCCGCCCAAGACTGCCACCCAAATCACACGGCACCGGCCCCTTCTGAACCCTCCCGCGGGTGGTGAGCCTACGGAGAGGCGGGCCCACGTCGCTCGTTCGGGCTGCGCCCAGCCGGGTCCCATGGGCCAAGACCCAGCCACCAGATGCTCGCCTGCAAGCCCCAACCCCAGGGTGGGGCCCTGGTAACACCAGTCCGGGCGACGTAAACTTCCATGCTGTTTTCTTCTTCATAAGGGGCTTTGAACTGCTCTTAGTCTGACCTAATAAGATTATAAGTACTTGAGCTATGTTGTGCATTGTTGTATGTAAGTATATATGTATGTATAGGGTACTTAATGAATTCACTGAACATGGTGTTATAGCACATACAGTAACATCTGATCAGACTTGTTGAGTCTCTGTGTGGCTGCTCTTGGTTAAATGAGAGGCTGATCTGCCTTCACTGGGCATTGACAATACACACTGTAGCAACTGTGGGGAATGTGCTGCTCACAGACAGACAGGGACTTGATTAGTCACTTTAAGAGTTAGAAAGTTAAAATAAGAGAAATATTTGTTTGATTTGAACAGCTGTGCCAGTACTGTACATCTACCTTTGCAATGGCCTATTGTTAGATAGCACAGTACACAATTTGGCTATAAACCAATAAAAGCTTATGCACAACTCCAAAGCCGGACAGGTGTGTTGGAGAAGACCAGTGCAATCATTAAAGTGAAACAATGAAAGAAAGAATGAAAGAACATTACAGTCGAGTTTGTTTGGCTGGTGTTATTTTTTAACTATGGCTATAAAATAATAAGGAAATGTCCTATGTCTGTGTGCTTTGACCCTTTTCCCAGGAGTACTAAAATTTGAATTTATGACATCTGGTAAATGATTCATGCACATGGTATGGAAGCAAGAACAGTTTAAATAAAGCAATGCAAAAAAACCGAACTCTGTTATTTTAGGGGTTTAGTGAGGAAAATACTGTTACTGCACATGAAGTCCTGATTTGACATTTGAATTGGGGACCTATACATGTTGGCAATCAATCTTAGTTTTTGTGTGTGTGTGTGTGTGTGTGTGTGTGTGTGTGTGTGTGTGTGTGTGTGTGTGTGTGTGTGTGTGTGTGTGTGTGTGTCTAGGGCTCTGGGTTTACACAAGAGCAGGCAAAAAACAAAACAAGCCATATACTTCAAGTGGAAAAAATGCATAACCAAACTATATAAATAAGGTAGAGAAGAGCGAAACCAACCCATCTAGTGAAAATGTGGAAAACCCAACATATACCATTGGTTAAAAAACAAAACAAAAAAATGCAAAGCCAAACTATCAGGTGCAAAATAGCAAAATCAAACCATGTACAAATGTCATGTATAACTATATAACAACTAAAATATAACATGTACAGTTGTTAGAATAAGTTATCATCCTTACGTATAAGGGTCTGTAAAGGAACATTATAACTGATTTGTGTATCCTTTATTGCAGGGGTCGGCATCAGGCGGCCCGAGGCTTCACTCCCTCTTGTCATTCAGCCTGTTTGGAGGCCAGAGACGCGGGCCGACTTTGGACATGCTGATATACACAGTCTGCGGCCCTCGCGGCCCACAGGTGCAAAACTGGGCCGCGGCCCTATGGTTAAGAATCACTGGCCTAGAGCACTGGAAAAGAGAGTAACGACACGCATTGGTTCAATGGAAGTGCCTCCTGATGGCGGAATATGGGTATTGCAAAAGCGCCCAAGAACTGACATCTCTGCATTGTTGGTGAATGAGCAAGTGTGGTATTTTCAATAATTTAAGGACATTTATAGATCACCCACGTTAACAGCATCATTGAGGACCCTTTACAGATAAACATTAACACATAGGCGAGTAAAAAAAAAAAAATGTTATCTACATTAATGTTTCAATCCACATTTTGTAATAAACAAATTTTATAAGTATAATTTGATATGACCACGACACCTAAAAACAAAACCACGGCCGTTTTCATCAATTTACAAGCAAGTGGGCAACACACATTCATTGGAGTGAATGGGTTTTCTGGGCGCTTTTGCAATACCCATATCCTGCCACTCGGGGCGCAAAACCCTTACCACGGGAGTCAATGGTGGTGTCCTTACTCTCTTTTACAGTGCTCTAATTCAGCCCACAGGCTGATCGGTTCTGACCAATCAGCAGCGGGCTGACGCTGGGTCAATGATTGACAGGCGTCATGTCCCGCCCCCTTGGTTTACTTGTCATTGGGGCTAATTTCATTTAGCCCAACAGCGCTGTTTTCAGACCAATGACAGGAACCGGAGGAAAAGTAGTGTTGTTGTGGGAGGGAGAAGAGAGAAAACAGCGGTGCTAGGCGCTAGCATCACAGGTAGCATTACTTTACTGCTCTAAACTGTCTTTGCTAACATGAACGAAAGTTTTTTAACTCACCAGGAGCACCAGAAAGGCCGTCAATATGAGCTATAAGCATTATCGTCGTGTGTTTATGTGCGTGCGTGCATGCGTGTGTGTGTGTGAGAGAGAGAGAGAAACTGTGTGTGTGTATGTGTGAGTGAGTGTGTGAGATAACCAGGTGAAGTTTTTTTTTTTTTTGGACTAGACCCTTCTACTTAATGCAGTGTGTAGGCCTAGTTAGTTGCTATACTTCTGTGCCAGTCAGATGGGATGTAACTTTTAGCTAATACTGTGTTAACTATTTAATGGGTATAATTTATTTATTAGCCCACCCAACTAATTTCACCACCAGCCGCCACTGTATAAATGGTTACTAGGTCAACAGTACTTGTAAATGACCTTTAATATGAGCATAGTATTTCTATAAATGTGTTTTTATGTTTACTTATTAACATTCTTTAAAGCCAGGCTTTTATTTTTTATATATTAAAGGAGCTTGAGGCAAGATCAAGGAATAAAACTCATTAGCGATACAACGGCCGTAGCGGCCGTCAGGGTTACTGCAGCCATCAGCCAAGCCAACACGAGTTCTTTTCTCTTTTGACTCAGCTCCAGTTGAGCATTTCGTCCCTTTAATTTCCATGCAATAGAATCTTCCAATCAGAGTGGTAAGTGGTGAGCTGGCAAGTTTTATTGCTGCTCTGTACACTTACTGCGTTTACTGAGATCTTCCCTTTGATCTCCGGGCCACCTTGGAGTTCCAAAGCTCCTTCCACTGGAAGTGGGTCTCTTCCTTTGCGTGTGTGGGAAACACCAACATGCAACTTATCTTGAGGAACCATTTTATCAAATCCATTGTTGATGACATCAAACTTTGTGCACTTTTGTTGAAAACTTTCATTTCTTTCCATTTTCCTTTTTAAAGTAGTGAGATGTTGCAGCTTTAAACTGTGTCCAACTTGCACTTTTCCAGGTTGCTCCATCCTTTTAATGAACCTTGCTTCTTCTCTTGACATTTCCACTTTGTCCTCAGCATCCTTTTCCTTGAAGTCGTGCTCACACTGCTTCTCCGATAGCAGCTGCTCTGTCGACTCAACAGACACTCAATTCACAGAGACAGAATGAAAATCATCCTCCATACTTTTCCAGTTTTTACATGAGCCACTGACAACCCACCCCAGTAGGGTTTTAAGGGTCCACCTCCTTGACTATTAACAGTCCCCCATGGTTCCAGCAACTGAGAAGCGTTAGTTCCAATTAACAACTCCACTTCAGCAGGGATCTAGATGTGAATGTGATCAAGCTAAGACCAGTTTCTGAGAAAGTCTGTTTTGGTTATGTGTGTTGCACTCACCAGCATTGTTTTCTGGGTGTAAACATCTGGAAGACTGTGATACCTTTCTCCATTAAGGTTGGATACTTCCAGGCCACTTACAATGTAGGTTGACACAGTTGTTTTGGGACTCATTGTTAGCATGCATATTCTTGATCTTTTTCCACTCAGGTTCAGTTTTTTCATTAGACCTTCTGAGCAAAATGTAGATGTTGATCCATTGTCCAAAAATGCATAGGATTGAATGACTTTATTGCTGTTTTTTGCTTTCACCTGTACAGGTAGGATTGACAGCATTCCATTGCTTCCGGACCCTGTTTGGCTTCCAAAGGTTTCAGCAGATACAAGTGTGTTACCTACAGTTGGTTCAGGTTCATTGTCCCATGTGTCACTAGTGCTCACTGACTTGTCCACCTTATTAACATGAACATGTAATGCTGTTGGATGACTTTGTTTGCATTTTTCACAGGTTATGCGTTTATCACAATTGTTGCTCCAATGTCCAGTATCAAGACATGCAAAACAGGCTCCTTTTTCCTTTAAGAAGTTGATCTTTTCACGATGTTTGATTTTAGTGAACCTTGAACAGTCATTCACATTGTGACGTTGTGAACAGAATAAACACTTGATGTTGCTTTGATTGATTTCCTTTGTTTCTTTATGTTGTTGTTGGTTAACAGTCCAGACATTTGTTGCAAAGTTCTCTCTCCTCATGTTAGGTCTAATTGCAGGCACATCTCTTTTGACATGAATCCCTCTTTCTGATGTTTGAATATCTCCAAATATTGGATCAGAGAAGAGCTTGACCTGATGTTCCACAAAGCGAACGACATCATTGAAACATGGTCTGCGGTGTTGATTTTCACGGATGTCATATGCAATGAGTCTAAATCTCTCTCTTAATTCATAAGGAAGTTTTGACAGA
The DNA here is from genome assembly GCF_045865225.1 of Trachurus japonicus. Taxonomy (NCBI): domain Eukaryota; kingdom Metazoa; phylum Chordata; class Actinopteri; order Carangiformes; family Carangidae; genus Trachurus; species Trachurus japonicus. Next base: position 33,915,591 of record NC_140927.1, on the reverse strand, counting down.
AAGAGTTTGAGATTGGCAGACATGTCCAGTTCTCTCATGTCCTGCAGGTCAGCCATGGTGTTGTTGCATCCACGGAGGAACAAGGCATAATCCTGAAGTGAAGAAACATTTTCTGCTTTGACAACAGGCCATTGATGAACCTTTTCCATGTAGGCCGCTGTGATCCTTGTTTCATCTCCAAAATGCTCCTTCAGAAGAGCTTTAGCTGTCTCAAACCCTCTTTCTGCCGGCATGTGCAGGCAACTTTGCATCAGGTCTCTTGGTCGCCCCCTGGTGTACCTTTCCAGATAACATATGCAATCCCCTTTTGATGCACTTTTCTCCTCAACACAGTATTTGAATGCGTGCATGAAAAGCCTGAATTTCAACGGATCACCATCAAACACTGGTATTTCTCTTGGTGGAAGTTGACTTGCTCTTTGTTGTTGTATTAGCAGTTCAGATATTTCATTTTGCTTTTGCAGGATCTGAAAGGTAGAATTATTGTTAATTGCATGTGAATGTACAACAGTCTCAGTCCTTTGTCCCCTTGTGACAGGTATGGGTTCAATATGTGCTGATGTGTTGGTACCCAGAGGTTGTGCATCTGACCTTTCCCTCCTTACAGTAGGTAAGTGTTCAGGTTCCACTTCCGTCCTTACAGCAGGTAGGTATTCAGTTTCCACAGATATGACAGATGCTTGCTTTACACCAGGAAGTTCAGTCCTTTCCTTTGCCTTTTCAAAATAAGACTCCATACCATCTTGCTCTGAATATGCTCGTAACACTGCTAGTTCAGCATCTGAAGCTTCAATCTCTGCTTCCATTTTTATTTTCTCCAATTTTTGGCACAGTGACTCCGCCTCCTTTTCCATTGCATGTTTCAGTGACTCCGCGTCCTTTTCCATTGCATGTTTCCTTTCCATTGCTGAGACGCGCGCCTGAAGTGCGGCTCGCTTGGCTTCAGCTTTGGCTTGCACAGCAATAAGGGATGTTGTAGCTGATTTGCTTGATCTTGAACTGCTGCTTTTAGCTGAGGCATTTGATCCAACATTTGACACACTGTCCATGGGTTTTATTTCTACTTCACCAGGATTGTCAATATTTTCAACCATTTCGCCAGTCACAAATGTTTGATATTTTGCAACACTCTGATAAAATTCATGCACACTCAAAAGTTTTGTTTTGAACCAAATGTCATGTTTTTCTTTTTCTTCCACAGGCAATAACTCAAACAATTCATCATGAACATCTTTTGCATCATTAATCAACCTCTGATACAGAGGCCTTGTTTAGTTTAGATTTCCTCAGCGCCTCCAAGTCATTCATTTTTAGCAAGCAGCGCCTTTGCTGTAAGCTTTATTATTCGTTTTTTAACTCCATCAGTTCCATTGGGCGCATCTTCAGGCGCATCTTGCCCATCATGTGCAGCTGCTTCATTCAATTCAACCTCATCATCTTGTTTTTCACCCATTTTACTTTTGTTTCAAAACACACACAAAACCCAAAACATTTTTCAAAAAACACACCAATAGTCTTTCAACACAAATAGTCTTGATTGTCTTGTTTGAACACCAAAGCTTTGGATTTATACGTTCAGTTTTTGTCTTTTGTGTGCACACCTTTTTTTTAAAAATTTATTTTCAATGGCCATGTGTTTTATGGAGAGTCGACCCCCTTTACCTCTGCTCCTTTGTAACTTTGCTGCTTTACCGCGTCGCTCTGCCGCGGAGTCTCCAATCCCCGCTTGTTCCACAACCTGCAGCCGAACGCTCTCTCTCGCTCTCCAATGCGATGTCCACGTCCTCCGTCCGCTGCACTCCTCTGCACTGGCCCCGATCCGACCTCCGCCGCCCGCTCGCTGCTCCCGGTTGTTTGCGCCCAATGCGCCTGCGATGCTCCAGCTGCCGTGGCCGACGTCAGTCCCTCTCGCAACGCTCTCCAGTGCGTTGTCCAGTCCACGCCCTCTGTCCACTGCACTGGCCCCAATCCGGCCTCCGCCGTCCGTGGCTGCTCCCGGCGTCTCCGCTGCCTTTGCTGCTCTTGGCTGGTTGCACCCACGCGGTGCACCAGCGTCTCCGCCACCTTTGCTGCCGAGACGTGTCCGTGTTCCACAGCTGCGCCGTCTGCGGATCCTCGCTGCTCTTTGCGCTCCGTTCTGTTCCTTTCCTTGTCTTGATGAACAGAGCCGTGGCGTCAGGGTAACTTCTTGTGCAGAACTCACAGAAGTATTTTTTGACTTGTGGCTATGGAGACGCACCTTGATTTATGCACTCGCGGCTGGCTCCCCGTCGGGGAATCGAACCCCGGTCTTCCGCGTGACAGGCGGAGATACTGTCCACTATACGAAGGAAATGGCTCCACCACCCTCCTTTTACCAGGAACTCCTGCAGTGGAAACGTGCCTATTATTAATGTCGATGCAACTCACGGCAGAGTTCAAGCTAGCCCTGTCCTCCCATCCCCAAACACAGTGGCAACACGCTGTGTGATCTGGCTGAGGAAAAAAGACATGCGTTTTCCAAGCAGGTAAAAGACATCCTGAAGAATGGAGGAAAGGTGAGAATATCAACAGACATGCGGACAGATGATTTCAGAAAAATTCATTATCTTTCAATAACATGCCACTAGGTTACGGAAGATTTTGCATTCATTGGGAAGAATCTGACCACAGCTGAGTGTACTGTGGAGGAGAAAAAAAAAACGGCGAAAACATCAGGAGAGAACTCGTTAAGCTTTTGGTGACAAGCTTTTTCCCCTCAGTTTTAATTGATTATATTCTCTCCATAGATATAGCAGTCAGAAATGGCAGCGCAGCTCTCCAAGAGAGCAGATGGTGGATACGCATTTCAGCACCATGTATTTGACCCTGAATTGTATTAAGGACATTTACACAGAGCTGCGGGAGAAAAAATGACTAACATGCCTCCACACGTGGAGAGAGTGAGAGAATTGAAAAAATCACCCCCGACACTTTGGGCCTGTTAGTCATTTTTGGAGCCCTTTTTAGTCCAGTCATTTTATGAAAAAAGGTTGAACAAATTGCAACAGAAGCAAACTCAACTGATTTTGTATCCTCAACATGTCCTGAGTGAGGGAAAAAAAAGCCCAGAAGAATCCCATTAGGGGAAAGTTTCAAAAAAGACCCAAATATAGCCATGGCTATTAATTCTCACATTAATTCTCACATGAATAGGGTAAAATTTTTAACCTTTAGATATCTCCATGAAAATTACTAAGTTGATTACTTACATTAAGATAAACAAAAAATGTATTACAAGTTTTTTGAAATTCTTTGTTAACATGAGCAAATTTGCATACATTTGCATAAATTCCACCGTTTTGACAGCACATGTATGGTGCTGTGGTGGTACCAGCTTGAAAATTGGAATGAGTTGACTCCATCGGTCAGCCGACAAGAAATCACTTTAAATTTCAAGATGACTGCAATTTTTCAAGATAGCCACATCCTTAGTAGAGCAGGTATGACATTACATATGGCTAATTTGCATACATACCAACACCTGAGGCCTGGGGTTGGGGCTCGCAGACGAGCGCCTGGTGGCTGGGTCTCTGCCCACGGGACCCGGCCTTCCAGTAGGCCCACCACCCGCAGGAAGGACCATGAGGGGCCGGTGCCGTGTGTTTTGGGTGACAGCCGTGGGCGGGGGCCCCGGCGACCCAATCCCCGGACAACGACTCTGGCTTTAGGGACATGGAATGTCACCTCGCTGGGGGGGAAAGAGCCTGAGCTCGTGCGGGAGGTTGAGAGGTATCGGCTAGAGATAGTCGGGCTCACCTCCACGCACAGCCTGGGCTCTGGAACCCAACTCCTTGAGAGAGGTTGGACTCTCTTCCACTCTGGAGTTGCCCACGGTGAGAGGCGGCTAGCTGGTGTGGGCTTGCTCATAGCTCCCCAGCTCAGCCGCCATGTGTTGGAGTTCTCCCCACTGAACGAGAGGGTCATTTCCCTGCGCCTTCGGGTCGGGGATAGGTCTCTCACTGTTGTCTCGGCCTACGGGCCGAACGACAGTGCAGAGTACCCGGCCTTCCTGGAGGCCCTGGGAGGGGTGCTGGAAAGTGCTCCAACCGGGGACTCCATTGTTCTGCTGGGGGACTTCAATGCCCACGTGGGCAGCGACAGTGTTACCTGGAGAGGTGTGATTGGGAGGAACGGCCTCCCCGATCTGAACCCGAGCGGTGTTTTGTTATTGGACTTCTGTGCTAGCCACAGTTTGTCCATAACGAACACCATGTTCAAGCATAAGGGTGTCCATCAGTGCACGTGGCACCAGGACACCCTAGGGCGGAGGTCAATGATCGACTTTGTAGTCGTGTCATCTGACCTCCGGCCGTATGTCTTGGACACTCGGGTGAAGAGAGGGGCTGAGCTGTCAACTGATCATCATGAGGGTCTGCTGGGAACGTCTGGCAGAATCCCCTGTCAGGGAGGTCTTCAACTCCCACCTCTTCTGAGGGAGGCCGGAGACATTGAGTCCGAATGGACCATGTTCTCCACTTCCATTGTTGACGCGGCCGTCCGGAGCTGTGGCCGTAAGGTCTCTGGCGCCTGTCGCGGTGGCAATCCCCGAACCCGGTGGTGGACACCAGAAGTAAGGGATGCTGTCAAGCTGAAGAAGGAGTCCTACCGAGCCTGGCTAGCTCGTGGGACCCCCGAGGCAGGTGACGGGTACCGGCAGGCCAAGCGGACGGCAGCCCGGGCCATGGAGGAGGACTACCGGTCGGCCTCGAGGAAATTCTGGCAAACCATCCGACGCCTCGGGAGGGGGAAGCAGTGCTCCGCCAACACTGTTTACAGTGGAGGAGGGGAGCTGTTGACTCAGATGTTGTTTCATCCATTACCCAGGCTGAAGTCACTGAGGTAGTCCGGAAGCTCCTCAGTGGCAAGGCACCGGGGGTGGATGAAATCTGCCCTGAGTACTGCAAGTCTCTGGATGTTGTGGGGCTGTCGTAGCTGACATGCCTCTGCAGCATCACGTGGCAGTCGGGGACAGTGCTTCTGGACTGGCAGACCGGGGTGGTGGTCCCTCTCTTCAAAAAGGGGGACCGGAGGGTGTGTTCCAACTATCGGGGGATCACACTCCTCAGCTTCCCGGGGAAAGTCTATTCCAGGGTACTGGAGAGGAGAATTCGGCCGATAGTCGAACCTCAGATTCAGGAGGAACAATGCGGTTTTCGTCCTGGCCGTGGAACGCTGGACCAGCTCTACACCCTCCGCAGGGTGCTCGAGGGTGCATGGGAGTTTGCCCAACCAGTCCACATGTGTTTTGTGGACTTGGAGAAGGCTTTCGACTGTGTCCCACATGGCATCCTGTGGGGGGTACTCCGGGAGTATGGGGTCGGAGGCCCTCTGCTGAAGGCTGTAAGGTCCCTGTATGATCGGAGGAGTTTGGTTCGCATGGCCGGCAATAAGTCAGACCTTTTCCCGGTGCGTGTTGGACTGGAGTTTAAGTATCTTGGGGTCTTGTTCACGAGTGAGGGAAGGATGGAGCGCGAGATTGACAGGCGGATCGGTGCAGCGGCCGCAGTAATGCGGTCGTTGTATCGGTCCGTCGTGGTGAAGAAGGAGCTGAGCCGAAAGGCAAAGCTCTCGATTTACCGGTCAATCTACGTTCCCACCCTCACCTATGGTCATGAACTCTGGGTCATGACCGAAAGAACGGGATCCCGGATACAAGCGGCCGAAATGAGCTTCCTCCGCAGGGTGGCGTGGCGCTCCCTTAGAGATAGGGTGAGGAGCTCTGTCACCCGGGAGGAGCTCGGAGTAGAGCCGCTGCTCCTCCACATCGGGAGGAGCCAGCTGAGGTGGCTTGGGCACCTGTATCGGATGCCCCCGGACGCCTCCCTCGTGAGGTGTTCCGAGGGCCCCGAGGAAGACCCGGGACACGTTGGAGCGACTACGTCACTCGGCTGGCCTGGGAACGCCTTGGGGTCCCCCCGGAAGAGCTGGAGGAAGTGTCCAGGGAGAGGGAAGTCTGGGGATCCCTGCTCCGACTGCTGCCCCCGCGACCCGGACTCGGATAAGCGGATGTAAATGGATGGATGGATGGATGGATGGACCAACACCTGATCTAAACATTGGGTATAGCAGGTGAAAATGTCTTGTTCAGTCTTGTTAACATATTACAGTTAAAAAACTTAATGTTAAGGTCTGAATGGAACCCATTTAGGCTATCAGGTGTTGTATCTGGGGACGGCTCTCCATTCCGACACACCTCCACTCCGACACCCCGCTGTTCTGAAATACGCCCACTTCGAAATACCGCTGTTCCACCCCCCCCCCCCCCCCTCCCCGCAGCTGTCCAATGTCCAAGGTGCTGAACCGCGTGACGTTGTTTACACTCTGTGTTGTGGCTTGTCTGTGAAACGTGCGCTGCTCAGGGGGGGTCCGCCCGCTATTCAGACATCCCGCTATTCCGACATGTCTCTATTTAGACATCCCTCTATCTAGACATGCCGGTAGTGCGACACTTTTTGATACCGCTATTCCGACACGTTATCTTTTTTTCTTTTTTTTTTTAAAGCTGCGATACCCAAGCGCGTCTCTCTCTCTCTTTTCTTTTCAGCATGCCTATCACCGGTTTGATGAGGGAGTGATGTTCTTAATCTCAACAACTCAACTATCAAGTCACAAACAAAACTGACACACATGATAAACAAACAGAACTATGTTCAGTTTGTTTGTCAAGTTAACCTGTGACCTTCAGCACCACGGACAGCGTCGCGGATGAGCCGCGGAGCTGCATCTGTGAGCGTCTGGGGTCTGGGCTTAGGGCCTGGAGCCTCATTTATCAAAACTGCAAGTAAGCAGTGTAAAACTGCTGCTACTAAATTTTTTGCTTAGGCCTACGGCGAAAAGACACCCAAAATATTTACACCTTTTTCAGATCTATCAAACTGTGCGTGCACAACTCTCCGCAATTTCTCTTTGATAAATCAAACTGGATCCAAGAATGGTGCGCAAGTGAACATACCTCATATTCCGCCCCGGAATGCCTAGACACAACCATATATGGTCAGCACGTGCATATTAATTAGCCATGTGCGCTCTGTGGAGCGACAACAAAGTGACAACGAAGACAACGGGCGGAGGGCGGGGGAAAGAAAGCGAGATACACGGTATTGGGCAATAAATCAGTCAGAAAAATGAGCTAAGCTAAGCTACAATAAAAACAAAAACCTCCCAAATCTCAACAAAAGGGAGCAGAAAGAAGAATAATCTTATGTAATCTGCCCCTTAATCCCTGAAAATCTTTGTTTTCCTTTTACCTATATGTTAAAACAATGTAAAGCTTTGCACGCCTTTCCACTACACAGTTACAGCTCTACTGGACTCGGTTTAGGTCATTTTCCATTACAGCAGAGTCCTTCACAGTTCCTCCTCAGGGCCGCGTTGTCTCACTCTTTATTCTCTCGTCAGCTCCAAACACACGTGCACCTCGTTAACTCAGGTGACAGAATAATAAGTCTCAGTAGCTGCAGATCAGTGTGCGCTGCTGCCGGTGTGTTTTTAAACTTGGTGGGTTTGTTTTTTCTTCTCTCTTATAGGCCTATGTAGGCCTATTTGCCTATGAGAAACAGTGTCTCAGATGAAAAAAAAAAAATCAGAAGGACACGTCTGACTATAACGTAATCAATCAATGTCGGAAAAGCGGAATGTTTGAAAAATAGTAAAGTGCCCCTACTCCGACAATGAAAAAAAAAATGTCGGAATAGTGGGACGCTTGAAAAATAATGTTAATGCCGCTATTCCACAATTAGAAGTCAATGTCGAAATAGCGGCATGTCGGAATAGCAGCATGTAACCGCTCAGGGACTGGGCAGATCTGTCCCACTTGCTTTCTCCCCCACTCCGTTGTTGGAGATCTCCACACAGTAATAGAAATACACTTTTTTCTCCCCCCCTGCTCCGCTCGAGCGCAGCTGAAGCCGGCTTGAGCTCACACGGGCGCGAGGCTGCTGCAGCCACCGCTCGTGCTGACAGCTGACTGAGGGAGATGCTTTGGTTGGGCTTAGGCAATGAAGAAAGGAGTTGGTTAAATTTAGTAAAAAGACCAGGTAGAGGCTAGATAGGCTGGAAGCATAATGAACATTATATGTCATTAATATGAAGTATTTGCTTTTTTTGCAGTTAATTATGCACATGATCCGCCCCAAAAAGGAAAAAAGGATCAATGCGCACTGCAGAGCCTCTGGTTCCTTTCTGATGACGTCCGTCTGTCTGTTCGGAGTGGGGGGGGGCTTCCCCAATAGTCTTTTCGGAATAGGGGGGTCTTTAGAAAAATAGAAAACCCCGCTATTACGATGAATGGAAGTTTATTTTCGGAAAGGCGGGGTGTAACCGCTGTATGTATGCAAATTAGCCATAAAATTACTGGACTATTTATGTTGCTCGGCGTGAACTGTTGTTATGGGCCACTCTGCAGGACTTCTAAGCAAACAAATCAATAATTTATTGCACTGTGACGTACGTTATGAGCGAATGTGCTCTTCGTCAGACAAAAAGTGCTATGAGAGGTCATCTTAAAGGGACATTGTGTAACTCAGACTCAGACATCACTGCTAACAAAAGCCAACGACCATGAAGTGCAGTACAGCAGAGTTATGTATGGTGTCGAAATTTTTGTGAAAGGTAATATTACACAGGATGGAACTCAAATTGCAGAAAGATTTCATTCTTATTTTGTGGAGTCAGCGCAGACTAGGAAAACCAAGAAAAACAGAAGAAATAAAGCCTGGTACAAAAATAGTTTTGGTCTCTTCAGGTAATTTCCTCCACAGTTACTGTTTAAATCACTCACCTAATAAAATTTTATTTGGGCTGTATACTTGGGAATGGAATGCACTTTTGTGACAAAGAAAACAAAAGAACGCCCATCTCCTCAGGGAAGGGCAGGTGCTGAGTAAATAGTGTAATGTAACAAAGAGGATTAAGGACTCGCCACACTGCAGGACTTCTAAGCAAACAAATCAATAATTTATTGCACTGTGACGTACGTTATGAGTGAATGTGCTCTTCGTCAGACAAAAAGTGCTATGAGAGGTCATCTTAAAGGGACATTGTGTAACTTCTCTCACGAAAATTGATTATTTGGTTCAAAAGTATGTTTTTCATTAATCAATAATTACCCCCAACAAACTGAAGTGTTCCTTTTTTTTTAGAAAAAGGGTCCTATTTACCCCGCTGTTGTCGGTCGATGAACAAACCGGGGAACTCTCTCTCTCTCTCTTTTTTTATTTTTCATATAACATTCATTTATATGCCGATCGAGAGTGAGCGAGTGTGAGAGAAACAGCGGGTGCGCACCAGATTCCATTGTTGCCGACCGGCAAAACCAAAACGAGACAGTTGAAAAGAGGAAAAACACAGAATATGCCTTTATATGTCCAAGAGACTTTGTCCCGTCCTCACGACGTGAACAAGGGAGGATCGGATGGTGGCCCAGGTTTTATTGATGAGGAAACTGTCACTGCAGCTGCACATCTGTCAGCAGCTGCTCCAAACAGACATGTTACAAACTTTAATTTGTAAGGAGAGACAGAGAGAGAGACAGAGAGCGCTCCTTCCCCAATCCCGACCCAGGACCTTTTCTCTCCCTCTGACCCGGCCGGGAACAGAACTCTCAGTGCTGGGATGTCCTAATGGACAGATTCATTACTGCTGATTTTTGTATCAAAATAGGCTATAGGTCAATCAGGCTCGTCCGAATCCAATCAATGACTATTCGGGGTCACCTCTAGTAGTGTTAAAAGTCAAAAGAAATGGAACATAATTGTACATAGGCCTGGGACGATAATAAATTTTGCTGGACGATATATTGTCCCACAAATTATTGACGATAAACGATATTATTGACACATTTTTTTGAGAACAAATTAACCACTAATATAATAATAATATTTCATAATAATGCAAGTAGACCCTTTTAAATGCGATAAACTTTTATTTCTCATGAGTATTTTTTTTTAACCATTGTAATTGGAATGACAAGAGCTTATATAGCTACTATCCTAAATAAAAATAAAAAAACAAAAAATAATAAACAGTGCAGTGCAGCTCTTCTGTCCAATAACGTTACACCTGAAGCTCCACTTTTCTTTCAAACAAACTAATGTGACTTCCACAGATGTAAGATTTCATCAATGAGACTAGCATTTATCTCCTAAAAAGTATTAAACCAGCCGGCAGTAAACCTCTAAAAACCTGCTGATAAGTTGTCTTAGTCGTTTTCTCCCCCAATGACGGAGGTTGACTGGCCCGTGAGCTGCTGCAGGCGGCAGCAGACTGTAGGAAGCCCCGCTCCTCCTGCTCGCTGCTACCACATTAGCTCCAAAAACGTCGGAAGAAATCTCCTAACAGGCGATATGTGCATAAACTGACCACAGACTGGGGATCTAAACTGTGACTTTCTGGCATGAAAAAATATTAAAGACCGGGTAAACCAAGAATATATATGTGTTTTAAGTTTATAATACCACAGGAAAATATATTATTAACCACTCTGTCAAATTTGGAGGACTAAAAAAGTCGTTAAGTATATAAAATTCTGCATCAAAGTTGTCAATAAATGAGCAGTTTTCCCTGCTTCCGGACTGTGGGGGCGTGTCGCGATATGGTCGTGCTGCAGGCAAAGAAACCAGCCCCATGGCAGCAGAGCTGGACCTCACTGACCGTCTCTGATACACAACCTAAACATGACCTCAAACACACTCCACCACACACACCAGTCCTCAGCACCGACACAGCTGATAAACCTTCAGGAAATATTTCTTACCTTCACTCTTGGTGTCTAAAACAGTCACAGCAGCTCAGCAGCAGCAGCAGCAGCCATCCAGCTGCAACAGGTTATAATCACCATGCTGCTCGCGTTTACATCTCGTTACCGGTCAGCGTCTTTCATCCATTTGCATTGTGTGAAAAAAATAAATAAAGTTTTTAGCTAACGTTAGCTTAGTTTTAGCTTAACGTTAGCTTAGCTTTAGCTTCAAGTGTCCTGACAGGAGAAGCAGTAGCAGAGACAGTGAATTATCTCTGGACCTGGTACTGAGTCCAGACCCGGTCCAGACCGCCCGGCGCCGTGACACCGCGTCCGAGCTGAGCAGCAGCCAAGACCGGGGGAAACAACACGGTGGAGCCGGGATCAGAAACAGACCGGGGGAAACAACACGGTGGAACCGGGAGGCTACGGCTGCTACCGCGGCTAAAAACTTTTTTTTCTTTCACACAATGCAAACGGAGGAAACGGGCAGACCGCGAGTAACGATCAAAACAGGAATAATATCGATCGGTGGATTAATAAACTGTTGGTGCTGGATGACTGATGCTGCTGCTGCTGCTGCCTGTTTTAGACACCAGAGTGAAGGTAAGAAATGGTTTGATCAGCTGTGTGTCCGCTCGGACGTGTGGTGGACTGACACCACGGCGGAGTTTGTTTGTTTTTTTAACGGTGTTTTCTGTCCGTGATTGTACAGTATGTCTGGTGGTCTGGTCTCCCGTGTGTCTGGTTGTGTGGATGAGTGGAGGCTGTTTGGTCGGACAGTGTGTTAATGAGGGAGACTCTGGTCAAAAGACGGTGTTGTAGCTGCTGCTGCTGTGTGTGTGTTGTGAGGGGTGTGTGACCATAGAGTGTGTGACTGGGGGAGTCAGCCTCTCTCCCCGCGGTGACTGCTGTTTATCACGGTGTGAATACGTTAAAGTTAGTGCTGTAAACTCGTTATATGAAGGAACAAGACAGTAGCGGTCTCCGCTGTGTGAACATGAGCTACGTTTAGTTAGCTGGCTGTTGCACGTGTTTCAGCTAGACTGAAGAGCAAGTGGGACGGAAAACCTCTGAAGTCAGTTGGCTGAATGTATTTATATGTAGAGCAGAGCAGGGGGCGGGTTTATGTAAGTATGACCGCTTTACGTAAAGCGGTCATCGATTTAAGCCCGCCCATTCTAAACCTGCACACAGAACAGTCTCTGAGGCCCAGCTCCTCAAGGAAATGATGAATGGGAAAAATATTTTTTACATGTTTTGAGGGACACATTTAAGGTCTAATTAATATGATAAGAAGAAAAATACTGAATTTGGTTTACCCGGTCTTTAAAACTTTAAAAAGTGACGTGTTAACAGCGCGGCAGCAAGAATTACGGTAAAATAGCTTTTAGCTGCTTAGCTGTACAGCTAGCGCTGCCGGTTGCTGCGAAATGCATTCTGGGAAACAAAGATCCTGGATGACTGAAAAGAGGGTTCACTCCTTTCATTCTGCAAAACAAACGGCCCAGGTGCTGAGACCGATGCACAGAGTGAAGCCTCTTGTCATCCAGCCTGGTTGGAGGCCAGAGACCAGGAAAACAAATACGTGCGCATGCACATGGTGATTTATCGAGGCCGGAAAAACTATCGAGTTCATTTTCATTTATCGTGCGATTAATTGATTTATTGATTATCGTCCCAGGCCTAATTGTACACACTCCAGCATATGGATATTGTCCCCAGCATTTTTCAAAATAAACTGACAACATTTTATAATGAAATTTAGGTAATTAAATTAAATTAAATAATCGAAAGTATAGACCTATGTCGCACAATTCAGCAGTTATGGAAATTATGGTGTAAAAAATAACCCCTGAATATTATTAGGACCCGCTAAGGAAAAGCAGGGTCCTATGTTCCCCAGAATGTATTGTGACCGGGGAACATTGGACCCCTTTTGGGAAAAACAGGGAACATACCCGGAGAACCCCACCCAATATATATTGCAACATATTACATTTGTTACGGGGTAACAAATATCCTACTGGTCATAGAAAACAAACAGGCTATTCTCAGGTGTGGGTGAAGAACTTCGATAATTTACTCTGATAAAATAAACATTACTCTGAAGCCATTTTAACAGACCTCCTCGCAGCAGACAGAAATGGAGTGATTTCAACCCCACCCATTTTGTATCAAGAGCCAAAATCCAGAGTGATCTGATCTATAAAAAGGCTGAGGATAGAGGAGGAGCATCCACAGACTGTTCTCTGCTCCACCTGATCTCATCCAACCAAACAGGTAAGAAAACTCCCCTGTAGGAGGTTAAAAGGGTTGTCCACTTGATACTTTACTTTGTTTTAATTTTATGAGTTATAGTTGATTGTATTTCTGACTAATATGGTGAATGTGGTTCAATATGGTAAATGGTAAATGGACTTGCACTTACAGTATATAGTGCTTTTCTAGTCTCTTGGACCAGTCAAAGCGCTTTACACTGTAGGTCACATTCACCCTTTCACACACACATACATACAGCGCTAGGCACAGCGCAGGTAACTAACCATTCACACACATTCAGACATCAGGGAGTAAGTGCGTTCAGTGTCTTGCCCAGGGACACTTCGTCATGTTGACTGGAGGAGTCTGGAATTGAACCACCGACCTTCCAGTTAGTGGACAACCTGCTCTACCTCCATTATTTTATTTATAATATACATTATTTTATGCGATTGTTTTTGAAGTTCCTTATCTTCTGTGTTATTCAACAACAAGCACTAACTGTTCTTTATTATTATTATTATTATTATTATTACAGGCTTGTTACTTAGTATGTATTAATTATCGTGACAACATAGCAAAGCACGGACTAATCAGTCTGATGTAAACATTGATATGAAACTCAGTCACAAGTCATACAAGCAGTCACACACATATACGTGTTATCATCTGAATCCGTGTATGGTTCGTTCTTTTGTTTTTCCGTTTCAAAACAAAATCAGAAAAATTTAAAAATGAGTCTGTTTTTCTGTTTTGAAACAAAGGTTACATGCTGTTATTCCGAGATCCCACCATTTAGACATACCACCATTCCAACATACCGCTATTCCGACATGTGAACGTCCCACCATTTCGACAAAGCTTTCAATATAAGGAAATGTGTGTTACTCAACAGGTGACTTCCTCCTACTTATCTGGACTCTCTATCTGGCCTGTCTAGCCTCTACCTGGTCTTTTTACTAAACTTAACCAACTCCTTTCTTCATTGCCTAAACCCAACCAGTGCAAAATATTTTGTGGAAAAAAATACGCTATTAAAGAATTGTTGGAAAGGCAGGACGTTTGAAAAAAGAAAAAAAAAACTTATCAGGGTATACACAATGGAAGAAAAAACGGCAAAGCTCAACCTTGACATGGCCTTATTCAAGAAGAAGTGGAACCCACTAATTACTTACTTTGTACTAACAATACAGGACACCTAGGTGATTCAGAATCATATAGGCACCTACAGACCTAGACCTTCAAAAGTAAAAAGGTGTGTTTTTGTTTTTGTTCTGTCTTCATTTCACCATGGTAATTCTACTCAAACTTAATACGTAATTGTTAGGGCCACGGGCCATCGCACCGGGCACTCGTCCCAACAGCTATGAAATAGCTGCAGGGACTGTTATTGTATTCAAATCTTTAAACTTATTAGTGTGAATGCTGAAAGCATCCACACTATTGTTATTCTGTTCGGCCATTTTGTTTCTTTAAACTTATTATTAGTGTGAATGCTGAAAGCATTCACACTAATAATAACAATAACAGTATTGTTATTCAAATCTTTTTTAGTGTGAATGCTGAAAGCATCCACACTATTGTTATTCAAATCTTTATACTTATTATTACACCTAGGTGATTCAGAATCATATAGGCACCTACAGACCTAGACCCTCGAAAGTAAAAAGGTGTGTTTTTGTTTTTGTTCTGTCTTCATTTCACCATGGTAATTCTACTCAAACTTATTTATACGTAATTATTAGGGCCACGGGCCATCGCACCGGGCACTCGTCCCAACAGCTATGAAATAGCTGCAGGGACTGTTATTGTGTGGATTTTTTCCTATTGTTATTCAAATCTTTAAACTTATTAGTGTGAATGCTGAAAGCATCCACACTATTGTTATTCTGTTCGGCCATTTTGTTTCTTTAAACTTATTAGTGTGAATGCTGAAAGCATTCACAGTATTGTTATTCTGTTCGGCCATTTTGTTTCTTTAAACTTATTATTCAGCATTCACAATATTGTTATTCAAATCTTTATTAGTGTGAATGCTGAAAGCATCCACACTATTGTTATTCAAATCTTTATACTTGTTATTCAAATCTTTAAACTTATTATTAGTGTGAATGCTGAAAGCATTCACAGTATTGTTATTCTGTTCGGCCATTTTGTTTCTTTAAACTTATTATTAGTGTGAATGCTGAAAGCATTCACAATATTGTTATTCAAATCTTTATTAGTGTGAATGCTGAAAGCATCCACACTATTGTTATTCAAATCTTTATACTTGTTATTCAAATCTTTAAACTTATTATTAGTGTGAATGCTGAAAGCATTCACAGTATTGTTATTCTGTTCGGCCATTTTGTTTCTTTAAACTTATTAGGGCCACGGCTATGAAATAGCTGCAGGGACCAGTGCCCGGGCAAAGCCCGGTTTCAGGAAGTCCTTAGAGCAACGTGATCTGTGTTTTGTTCTGATAGGAGTTACCGTTTTGTCACA
The DNA here is from genome assembly GCF_045865225.1 of Trachurus japonicus. Lineage (NCBI taxonomy): Eukaryota > Metazoa > Chordata > Actinopteri > Carangiformes > Carangidae > Trachurus > Trachurus japonicus. The sequence continues at coordinate 33,900,086 of NC_140927.1, read as the reverse complement.
GTAGAAATGTGAGGCCGGTGCAGAGGCAGAAAATCGCTCTTTTTCTCCACGTTTCTGTCGGTCTCAGCCTGGGGGGGCCCCTATCGCCGTGGTAACCACCTCGAGTTGCCATGGTAATGTCTGATTCTCAGGCCAGAGCTCGTTAACTTCATAAACAATCCACCTGGCGCTCGTTTAAATGTTTATAAACACAGACACAGCTAAATCAGACTGACACAGGATGCAGCTCATAACATGTGTCAAGTCAGTCACACACACACACACACACACACACACACACACACACACACACACACACACACACACACACACACACACACACACACTCATTCAAATTCTAAGCTGTAGACAAACTTTTTAAGTGTTCTTCTATGACTCAGCTTATTGATATCTTCAACAGTTTCTGATATTTGGTAGTTTTAAAATCATTAAGTTTTCTGACAAAATCCAGCTTTATAATGTGTGTGTGTTGCGTCTAACGAGCAGAGCTAGAGTGGTGCCAGAGTGGAGAGAGGCAAAAAAACATTCTAGAGTTTTTCTGGCTAAACTGTCAGCACGGCCACAAATTAAACTCTAGACACATTATTTTCTCCAGTTTTGTAGCCACACTTGTCTTCTGGCTAACATTCTGGTCAAAAATGCAAAGAGACTTAGATAATAATTTAAAAATATTTTTTAAATGCAGCCAGGGAGCTCTCTGCTCTCATTCAGCCCAATGCATTTTTTTCACAGCAGCAGGAGAAGGAGCTCAACTTTGTAACTTGCTGTTAAGTGCTTTTTAATTCGTTTTAATTCACCAAAAAATAGTCACAGGTCACAAAAAAGTCCTCTTCTTACTTGGTGTGGCTAATTTCTGCACTTTCCTTACTTTTTTTTTAAGCAGAAGCCAGTGATCCTCTTATTAAAGGTTTTATTTGCCCCTCACATACTGTCTCTGTCTAGCCTAGTGGTTAGCTTGCTGGGCTTAAGACCTGAAGGTTGCTGGTTCAAATCTTGCCTCAACAACAATTATAGTGAATTCTTTTCCCAGTCGTCTGTTGACTTCTGATAACTTGCTTCATGTTGAACCCGGGCACTGGTCCCTGCAGCTATTTCATAGCTGTTGGGACCAGTGCCCGGTGCGATGGCCCGTGGCCCTAATAATTAAAAATTATTATTATTATTATTATTATTATTATTATTAATAATAATCTAATCATTTATTTTAACTTTTGGACCTCTGACACTGTCATAAGAATAAGGAGCCACCTTGCCGATAGGTTATTTGTTCATGCTGTTCTATTAAGTCAATAATAATAACCTGTCAATCTAACAACGCTGCTCTGACGTGTAATTGATCAAATGAAGAAATTCATTTCAGTGTTTTGCCTATTATATGGCAGTGTTGCCCAAATGCAGATTTTGAATAGGTCTAAGCTTTTCCATAGTTAAAAGGTCTTTGTTGTCATTGTACAGAGACAATATGATTTGCTTACACAGCAACTAAAAAAAACCCTCACTGAAGCCTATATTCATTTGCACACCCAGCCTCGCTTTCAATAAAACACACACTCACATTCTATAGCCTAATTGCCTCAAGGCTGGATTGTTGTAATTCATTGTATGTCAGTTTAGACCAGAGCTCTTTGCAACACCTGCAGCTTGTGCAGAATGGAGCTCTTTGTCTTCTGACAGGCACAAAGAAACCAGTTCTGCTCTGGCTTCCTGTCCATTTCAGAATTGATTTTAAAGGGATATTTCACCCAAAATCAATAATTCACCAATTTTCTACTCACCGTCATGCCAAGGAAGGGTTTGGAGAACTTTCAGAGTTATCAAAACACTTTTAAAGTGGCAATGGTAATGGGTTTTCATTGTTTGTTTCATTGTTTTATTGTTATTCTGTTCGGCCATTTTGTTTCTTTAAACTTATTATTAGTGTGAATGCTGAAAGCATTCACAATATTGTTATTCAAATCTTTATTAGTGTGAATGCTGAAAGCATCCACACTATTGTTATTCAAATCTTTATACTTGTTATTCAAATCTTTAAACTTATTATTAGTGTGAATGCTGAAAGCATTCACAGTATTGTTATTCTGTTCGGCCATTTTGTTTCTTTAAACTTATTAGGGCCACGGCTATGAAATAGCTGCAGGGACCAGTGCCCGGGCAAAGCCCGGTTTCAGGAAGTCCTTAGAGCAACGTGATCTGTGTTTTGTTCTGATAGGAGTTACCGTTTTGTCACAGTAAGCCTAAATGTGAGACCGGTGCAGAGGCAGAAAATCGCTCTTTTTCTCCACGTTTCTGTCGGTCTCAGCCTGGGGGGGCCCCTATCGCCGTGGTAACCACCTCGAGTTGCCATGGTAATGTCTGATTCTCAGGCCAGAGCTCGTTAACTTCATAAACAATCCACCTGGCGCTCGTTTAAATGTTTATAAACACAGACACAGCTAAATCAGACTGACACAGGATGCAGCTCATAACATGTGTCAAGTCAGTCACACACACACACACACACACACACACACACACACACACACACACACACACACACACACACACACACACACACACACACACACTCATTCAAATTCTAAGCTGTAGACAAACTTTTTAAGTGTTCCTCTATGACTCAGCTTATTGATATCTTCAACAGTTTCTGATATTTGGTAGTTTTAAAATCATTAAGTTTTCTGACAAAATCCAGCTTTATAATGTGTGTGTGTTGCGTCTAACGAGCAGAGCTAGAGTGGTGCCAGAGTGGAGAGAGGCAAAAAAACATTCTAGAGTTTTTCTGGCTAAACTGTCAGCACGGCCACAAATTAAACTCTAGACACATTATTTTCTCCAGTTTTGTAGCCACACTTGTCTTCTGGCTAACATTCTGGTCAAAAATGCAAAGAGACTTAGATAATAATTTAAAAATATTTTTTAAATGCAGCCAGGGAGCTCTCTGCTCTCATTCAGCCCAATGCATTTTTTTCACAGCAGCAGGAGAAGGAGCTCAACTTTGTAACTTGCTGTTAAGTGCTTTTTAATTCGTTTTAATTCACCAAAAAATAGTCACAGGTCACAAAAAAGTCCTCTTCTTACTTGGTGTGGCTAATTTCTGCACTTTCCTTACTTTTTTTTTAAGCAGAAGCCAGTGATCCTCTTATTAAAGGTTTTATTTGCCCCTCACATACTGTCTCTGTCTGTAGCCTAGTGGTTAGCTTGCTGGGCTTAAGACCTGAAGGTTGCTGGTTCAAATCTTGCCTCAACAACAATTATAGTGAATTCTTTTCCCAGTCGTCTGTTGACTTCTGATAACTTGTTTCATGTTGAACCCGGGCACTGGTCCCTGCAGCTATGAAATAGCTGTTGGGACCAGTGCCCGGTGCGATGGCCCGTGGCCCTAATAATTAAAAATTATTATTATTATTATTATTATTATTATTATTATTAATAATCTAATCATTTATTTTAACTTTTGGACCTCTGACACTGTCATAAGAATAAGGAGCCACCTTGCCGATAGGTTATTTGTTCATGCTGTTCTATTAAGTCAATAATAATAACCTGTCAATCTAACAACGCTGCTCTGACGTGTAATTGATCAAATGAAGAAATTCATTTCAGTGTTTTGCCTATTATATGGCAGTGTTGCCCAAATGCAGATTTTGAATAGGTCTAAGCTTTTCCATAGTTAAAAGGTCTTTGTTGTCATTGTACAGAGACAATATGATTTGCTTACACAGCAACTAAAAAAAACCCTCACTGAAGCCTATATTCATTTGCACACCCAGCCTCGCTTTCAATAAAACACACACTCACATTCTATAGCCTAATTGCCTCAAGGCTGGATTGTTGTAATTCATTGTATGTCAGTTTAGACTAGAGCTCTTGCAGCTTGTGCAGAATGGAGCTCTTTGTCTTCTGACAGGCACAAAGAAACCAGTTCTGCTCTGGCTTCCTGTCCATTTCAGAATTGATTTTAAAGGGATATTTCACCCAAAATCAATAATTCACCAATTTTCTACTCACCGTCATGCCAAGGAAGGGTTTGGAGAACTTTCAGAGTTATCAAAACACTTTTAAAGTGGCAATGGTAATGGGTTTTCATATAATGGTGGCGGATAGAGTTCACTTTTGAATTGTCCAAAACACACACTATGAAACATCCAAATACCTCCATACTGCTCGTCCGTACTGACCCAAGTTATTTTAACTTTCAGACCTCTGACACTGTCATAAGAATAAGGAAACACCTTGCCGATAGGTTCTTTGTTCATGACTTTGAAATTGGACCCTTTATTGGACCTTCTGACAAAAAATGTAAAAAAATAAAATAAAATACTGTATATGTATAATTACCAAAAAACAAACAAACATTTAAATATCAGATTTGCATAGAAAATTACCTCACATACCTGCTGTATCTATTTTGATACACACATTTTCAACACGGTTCTACTATAAAATAAGTTATGAAATATTAAGTAGTTTTACATTGCATCAATGCAGTAACTATTCCTATTGAAGTTTCAGTAACAATTTTAAAGTTTTTCTTACCTTAACTTTTGCAAAATTGGCAAAAATATCCATGAGAAAACACATTTGGGTCAGTGACTGACAGCGGCCATATTGGATGTCCCAAGTGAAGGCCTGCTGGTGCATAAATAACTGCACCCTGGTGGATTATCTGATCATTGCATGTATCTGATTGTATACATTAGGTTTTTCAGGAAAAAAATCACAGTGAGGATGTAGAGGTCTCAAAAACTCATGTATTTTCATGTATTAAATTTGATACAAATGGCAACATAGGGTTAGGGAATAATTTTAAATATTTTTTAAATGCAGCCATGAAGTCATGGGTTCAATTCCTGCCTTAGACATGTTTCTTACATGTAATTGTTCTGTTTGTCAATTTCTTCTTCTAATTCAGCCTGGCTTCGGCAATGGCTTTCAGCATTCACATGCATTTTCCATTAGGAAATGCTCTTTCTAGTTCTAGTTATTCTCACATCTTCAAATTTTAATACTCTTGGGGCAGTGCGTGGCGCAGTGGTTAAGGCAGCCGCCCCATGTCGTCCCCGGTTCGAATCCAGCGTCGGGCAGACCTTTCCTGCATGTCATTCCCCCTCTCTCTGCCTCCCCTTTCCTGTCTATCTATACTGTGTGTGCTATCAAATAAAGGCAAAAATGCCAAAAAAATATACTTAAAAAAAAAAAAAATTGTAATACTCTTTATACTTTTTCAAATAATAAACTTTTTCAGATTTTTTTTGTCCCATAGGAAATGCATTGGAACGGTCCTCAAAATCTACTTTGAACCTCAACTGCTTCCACATACTTTCACCTACAGGCTTCATTCAACAAATTATACTTTGTTTAAATTCACCAAAAATAGTCTCATATCACACAGAAGTCCTTTACTTCTTGCTTATTAGGGCCATGGGCCATCGCACCGGGCACTACTGTTATTGTGTGGATTTTCCACTTCCGGCCGACTTTCAATTCGCTACTAGTTCGCTACAAATTATACATCAAAATGTGCGGTTCGATCAGGATCGGTGTGGTATTACTTTTCTCAACAGTTTACACATTTTTCAAAATTTTGCATTGAAGTCAATGGGACCGGCGAAAAAGACCAATCATTGGAGTTTAACAAACGTCTACTGCTCAGGCATCCTTTCAACTAGAGACTCCATTTAAACTTTAAACAGTAGACACAAGTCTTGTGTATTGGCGTATTACTCCACGTTTTGATAGGTCATACAGTTTTTGATCAATCCCTGATCAATGACCATGATCATTTTTGGAGAAATTATGAGATTATAATGGTTGTGTATTGCACGGAATGTTCGTGTCAGAGTGGGTGACATCATCGGTTAGAGTGCCCAGAAAAACTCCAGATTTTTTCTCTTTCCACACTCGGCCCGGCCACAATTTAGGCCCCGTCCATACGAACCCGGGTATTTTTGAAACCGTGTGTTTCTCTACACGGTTTGGCCTTTCGTCCACACGTAACCGCAGAACTGGGCTCCTGAAACCGGAGTTTTTTGTAACCGGAGTCCAGGGTGAACTTTTTCGAAAACTCCGGTTTCAGCTTCACGTGTGGACAGGAAAACCGGACATTTTTCAGAAATCCCTGCCCTCCCTAGTTATTGTTGCTAGCACGTCAAGTTCTCGACGCTGACCATGCGCTGACCACTCAGACGCTCCTGTGAATATCAATAATCACTAAACATGCGGACACTAATACAAAACCGCGTGGTCACCATATGTGGTTACATGCTGCTATTCCGACATGCCGCTATTTCGACATTGACTTCTAATTTTATTTTTCAAGCGTCCCACTATTCCGAGATTCTTTTTTTCATTGTCGGAGTAGGGGCACTTTACTATTTTTCAAACATTCCGCTTTTCCGACATTGATTGATTAGGCTACATTATAGTCAGACCTGTCCTGATTTTTTTTTCTTCATCTGAGACACTGTTTCTCATACACAAATACATAGGCCTATAAGAGAGAAGAAAAAACAAACCCTCCAAGTTTAAAAACACACCGGCAGCAGCACCCCTGATCTGCAGCTACTGAGACTGTTATTATTCTGTCACTGAAGTCAGCTGAAGAGAGAATAACTTTGTTGCTGCTCCACAGAGAGCACATGGCTAATTAATATGCACGTGCTGACCATTGTGTCTACGCATTCCGGGGGCAGAGGTGTGTTCACGTGCACAACTGCACACCATTCTTGTAACCAGTTTGATTTATCAAAGAGAAATTGCGGAGAGTTGTGCATGCACAGTTTGATAGATCTGAAAAAGGTGTAAATATTTTGGGTGTCTTTTCTCCGTAGGCCTAAGCAAAACATTTAGTAGCAGCAGTTTTACACTGCTTACTTACAGTTTTGATAAATGAGGCCCCAGGCCCTGAGCCCAGAGCCCAGACGCTCACAGACGCAGCTCTCCGCTGTCCGTGGTGCTGAAGGTGACAGGTTAACTTGACAAACAAACTGCAGCATAGTTCTGTTTGTTTATCATGTGTGTTAGTTTTGTTTGCGACTTGATAGTTGAGTTGTTGAAATTAAGAACATCACTCCCTCATCAAACCGGTGACAGGCATGCTGAAAAGAAAAGAGAGAGAGACGCGCCTGGGTATCGCAGCTGTAAAAAAAAAAAAAAAAAAAAATCGGAATAGCGGTATCAAAAAGTGTCGGACTACCGGCATGTCTAGATAGAGGGATGTCGTCTAATAGCGGGATGTCTAAATAGAGACATGTCGGAATAGCGGGCGGACCCCACCATGCTGATATGGCTAAAACAGGCTTTTATCAAATTGTAAATTGCGGTCACTTCCCCACTGTGTTGCTTCCTTCCGTCCTGTACATTTGTTTTAAATGAAGCCTTTCAGAATCAATGGATCGATGGATTGTCGTTACGATGTGTGTATTTGTGTATTTTCGTATCTGTCATAAACAAGAGATTACGGGCGGGGTGTGTTAGTAGCGCGGACTCGCGGTGCCGGTCAGTTTGAGCTGTTTGAGCCTCCACTCTCTCTGTACAGGTTATAGCTGCTTTCCTGTTAGGAGTGATATCACCACCTACTGCTTTGGAATGCACATGAAGACGGATTTGCGGTTTCATGTGGACGGAGTTATTTTTTATCACACCGGTGGTGTGGACGCGAATTTTTTTTTAACCGGGGTCCAGAAAAGTTCGGTTTCAAAAATACCCGTGTTCGTGTGGACTAGGCCTTACACTCTACACACATGATTTTTTCAGAATTTGTAAGACAAACTTGTGCTGTCTCTCATCATGTGCTCAAAATATCAGAGAGACTTACAGAATTTACAGAATCAGCCTCTGAGTGCGGCCACGTCTGTCTCTGCTCCTCATTGACTCCTATAGAGGGTATGCGTTTACGTCACGTTGCCCTCGGCAACGCCCCGTTCGTTCAGACTGAGTGGCAAAACAAACCTCCCTCAACATGCTGGCGGATAGCGGTGGACTCATAAACTTGATAAAATATGTTATATCAAAAGAAATCGATGTCAAAAGGAATCGACAACCAGCTCCCCAAAACCGTCTGCTCCACTGACACTTCCTGTAACCATAGTAACACACAGTGTGACCGCGGTACCTGCTGAGTGACTGACAGGCTCACTGTTACTGTGCAGAGGGACGAGATTACAGCTGTTACTGTCGTCCTGACAGTGACTCCCGACACTAAAACACGAGCTGCTTTTATTCTGAAAAACTCTGACCAGTCAAACTGTAGGATGTGTTAGAGGACTCATTTATCTGTCTAAACATCATAACTATGACACCTACACCTACTATGGTCAAGATTTACAAAACTGAAAGGTAGTCTTATGAATACTAAAAAAAATAAAGAAAAAGGAACAGAACATTTTAGAAAAGAATACTGTTCCTTTTTCGGCGGATTTTTGTGCTACTGCAAATAATTTTGTCAACTTGTAGGTTACATGCTGCTATTCTGACATGCCGCTATTTCGACATTGACTACTAATTGTCGGAATAGCGGCATTAACATTATTTTCAAGCGTCCCACTATTCCGACATTTTTTTTTTTCATTGTCGGAGTAGCGGCACTTTACTATTTTTCAAACATTCCATTTCATTATAGTCAGACGTGTCCTTCTGATTTTTTTTTTTTCTTCATCTGAGACACTGTTCTCATACACAAATACATAGGCCTATTAGAGAAGAAAAAAACAAACCCTCCAAGTTTAAAAACACACCGGCAGCAGCGCACACTGATCTGCAGCTACTGAGACTGTTATTATTCTGTCACCTGAGTTAACGAGGTGCACGTGTCGTGTGTTTGGAGCTGACGAGAGAATAAAGAGTGAGACAACGCGGCCCTGAGGAGGAACTATGAAGGACTCAGCTGTAATGGAAAATGACCTAAACCGAGTCCAGTAGAGATGAGGTAGAGAGACGGTAGAGATGCCGTGTAGCTATCTCGCTTTCTTTCCCCCGCCCTCCGCCCGTTGTCTTCGTTGTCACTTTGTTGCCGCTCCACAGAGCGCACATGGCTAATTAATATGCACGTGCTGACCATATATGGTTGTGTCTAGGGGTTCCGGGGACGGAGGTGTGTTCACGTGCGCAACTGCACACCATTCTTGGATCCAGTTTGATTTATCAAAGTGAAATTGCGGAGAGTTGTGCACGCACAGTTTGATAGATCTGAAAAAGGTGTGAATATTTTGGGTGTCTTTTCGCCGTAGGCCTAAGCAAAACATTTAGTAGCAGCAGTTTTACACTGCTTACTTACAGTTTTGATAAATGAGGCCCCAGGCCCTTAGCCCAGAGCCCAGACGCTCAGAGATGCAGCTTCTCCGCGGCTCATCCGCGGCGCTGTCTGTGGTGCTGAAGGTGACAGGTTAACTTGACAAACAAACTGCTGTTTGTTTATCATGTGTGTCAGTTTTGTTTGTGACTTGATAGTTTAGTTGTTGAGATTAAGAACATCACTCCCTCATCAAGAGAGAGAGAGACGCGCCTGGGTATCGCAGCTGTAAAAAAAAAAAAAAAAAAAAAAAAGATGACGTGTCGGAATAGCGGTATCAAAAAGTGTTGGACTACCGGCATGTCTAGATAGAGGGATGTCTGAATAGCGGGCGGACCCCCAACTTAACTTCTTTCTCTTTGGTAATATAGCTACACATTTTTTGAGTATATTAAAATGTGCTTTCTCAACTTCTAAAATTTGGATTTGAGGGGGCAAGACATTTATTTGAGGGGGCACTGCCCCCTCTTGCCCCTGCGTAGAGCCAGCCCCGCAGCGACTTCCGAGTACCGTGACGTCACGTGCATACCCTCTATACAAAGATTTTCTGAGAGAAGCAGAACGGACTGATGTTTTAAAACTGCCAGCGTCTCCAAAATATTTACTGTAGAAACACCAAATCATACCAAATTTTTCAGTAAGTCCTTAGAGCAACGTTGATCTGTGTTTGGTTCTGATAGGAGTTACCGTTTTGTCACCCTAAGCCTTTTGTGGAACCAGTGCAGAGGCAGAAAATAGCTCTTTTTCTCCACGTTTCTGTCGGTCTCAGCCTGGGGGGCCCCTATCGCTGTGGTAACCACCTCGAGTTGCCGTGGTAATGTCTGATTCTCAGGCCAGAGCTCGTTAACTTCATAAACAATCCACCTGGCGCTCGTTTAAATGTTTATAAACACAGACACAGCTAAATCAGACTGACACAGGGTGCAGCTCATAACATGTGTCAAGTCAGACACACACACACACACACACACACACACACACACACACACACACACAGACTCTAGAACCAGCTTCATGTGATTACAGTTACAGACACACACACGCATCAAAACACACAGGTAACATACAAATGCGCGCGGAAGCGCGCACTCCTCTCCCACACTCTAACACACACGGGTAACTTCATGTGATACACACACACACACACACACACACACACACACACACACACACACACACACACACACACAGTTAACCTAATGTGGTTACAGCTCCTACATATCAGTGCTTATAGAAAGATGATCATGTGTCTGTCTGATCAGCTCTGTCTTGACCTTAACTCAGGTTACACCCCGCCTTTCCGAAGCCCCGCCTTTCCGACAATAGACTTCCATTCATCGTAATAGCGGGGTTTTCTATTTTTTCTAAAGACCCCGCTACTCCGAAAAGGCTATTGGGGGAAACCCCCAGTGCGCAGTGCGCATTGATCCTTTTTTCCTTTTTGGGGTCAAACGGATCATGTGCATAATTAACTGCAAAACAAGCAAATACTTCATATTAATGACATATAACATTCATTATGCTTCTAGCCTGTCTAGCCTCTACCTGGTCTTTTTACTAAACTTAACCAACTCCTTTCTTCATTGCCTAAACCCAACCAAAGCATCTCCCTCAGTCAGCTGTCAGCACGAGCGGCGGCTGCAGCAGCCTCGCGCCCCTGTGAGCTCAAGCCGGGTTCAGCCGCGCTCGAGCGGCGCAGGGCGGGAGAAAAAAAGTGTATTCCTTTTACTGTGTGGAGATCTCCAACAACGGAGTCGGGGAGAAAGCAAGTGGGACAGATCTGCCCAGTCCCTGAGCAGCGCACGTTTCACAGACAAGCCGCAAAGCAGAATGTAAACAACGTCACGCGGTTCAGCACCTTGGACAGCTGCGGGGGGGAGGTGTCGGAGTAGCGGTGTTTCGAAGTGGGGGTATTTCGGAACAGCGGGGTGTCGAAATGGAGGGGTGTCGGAATGGAGGGGTGTCGGAATGGAGAGCTGTCCCCCTTAACTCATTGGCTGCCATTGACGTCTATAGACGTCAATCTAATTACAACCGTTCACTGCCATTGACGTCGATAGACGTCAATTGCGTTTTTCAATGGGAAGGGCTGGAGGACGGTCTGGCGGAGCTTGTCCATCAATATCAGGCTTGTAAACTAGTGTAATGCCCTCTTTGGATGAGAGATCAGCATTGATTATGAGAAGAAGAAGCGAGATGACAAGAGATATGCTAAAGAAACTTATGAACGGAGCCTATGTGTTCCGCACGTTGGCACATTATGTACCGTGTGTGTCGCGGTAGTTCGGAGAGGAAGAGGGTCGCGATCGTGAGAAAATGACGGAGGTCATTGAAAAAGACACCGATGCTGGACACCGGCGATCAAGCCGGGCCGAGTGGTGAGAATCAGCAGCTGACGGTGCGTCACCACAGACCAGAGCCCAGCTCAACTGACGGCTCGGTGGACGTGACCCGAGCGATTCCGTCCGGATCAACCAGGAGCAGCAGAGACTCGTCCCCACGCTCCAGAAAGACATGAAGGTAATAATATAATACATCAATGGTAAAAATAATAAAATAAACTAACTTGCTAGCGAGCTAACTTTTACTGCTTAGAGAAGGGCGGATCGCTTTGATCGGAAAGGTTAAAAAAAAAAAAAAACTCCACATCACACTTGACTACATCTATAAGAGATGTATTTTTATGGTAATTCTATATATTTCTATAATTTACAGGTGGTGGATCGAGCAGTGGTCGACCATGGGGCAGAGGTCATGTGACAGCTACAAACGTACAAAAAAGTTAATGCATTTTTACTGATATTTGTAAATAAATTATTATTTTGCCATCAAAAGTCCTTTCTCAGTGTTGTTTTTGTTGTTTTATAGAAGGAGAACACTGTTGAGATGTGTGAGGTGTCACTAAAGCAAAAAATATCAACGTCAAAGTCACTGTTCTGCTTGACATGTTTCTTTCCACAAAAAGCTTGTTTTCTCACTGTTTTGGTCAAAAACTGCTGTTTTTGGCGAAACCAGCCTATGTTCTACTGCTGTTTACAAAAGAACGGAAAAAGGTAGAAACAAACTTTTTTTTTCCTATTGAACAAAGAGAGTCTACTCTTTCTCTTGGTAGTTTCGGTGTTTATATAGTCATAGAACACAATATTCTGTGGGTCTTATAAGATCGTTCAAAATGCTCTAAAACGGCTGGCAGTATGGGGCTCTCTGCTCTGAAAATGGCTGGCAGCCAATGAGTTAAGTGGGTTTCGTGGGTTTGATTCCCATGTTGACAGAGATGGCAAAACCGGCAGTAGCCCCGTGGCCCATTCAAAATTTCCCCAGAGGAAATTTTCTAGTTTTCTACTATTATGCTAAGCTTTCAGCTATCGTGGCAGAGTAAAGGGTTACTTATCATGAGGTCTAAGGTTCAATTCCTGCCTCAGTCATGCCTTTAAATGTCACATCATACTTGCTCTCTTTTTCAATTTCTTCTGCTAACTCCTGTCATGCTGAGTGTCACAGCAGATCAGTGCATAAGGTGTCAGCTTGGCAATTCTAAGGTTTTGGGTTTGAATCTGAACAAACTTGTTGATGCATTTCCCCCCCAGTCTCTCTCTTTACCTCTTTATATCTCTATCTTGGTTTGTGTTAACACCGCAGCTCTAAGATCGAAATGCACTGGAAGTTTAAAAAACCAAGAAAGCGGCGGAGACAAAGCACCACTCTTGAATGATTTACATTGAGACATTGTCTGTCATTTCTTGTCCTGCGATGGCCTCTAAAGCTGTCTTTACACTACAGGCCTTGATGCCCAATTCTAATTTATTGCCTATATCTGATTTTTTGATTGTCTATTTATATGTTCTATCAGAAGACACATATGACCCATATCTGATATCTGCATTTACACCTGCTTTGCTTGCATGAAACAACCTGCTGAATAGGAAATAAGCTAATGATTTTTTTTTAAAGATGGGAGATTGTCACGTTATAATTCCATAATAATTATAAATGAAGGTGAGTCTGGTGGAGTTTATATCCAACACGTCACTGTTCACAAAGTTAACATAGTCTGTCCTTACAAAATAAAGTTAGTGTAGTGCTGGCAGGAAAACGTAAAATCTGGTGTTTCTGTCGCCCCACAGCTGGTCATGGTAGTCCGGTCAGTCCCACGTGTCAATCATGGGCTACAGAGGTTCAGCTATACATGTGGGCACGTGAATTAATATTATAATTGATGACGTATGACTAGGGATGTAATGATAACCGGTATAATGATAAACCATGGTAAAATTCCTGACGGTTAGTATTACTGTTTCAAATTTGAATTATCGTTAAAACCGTGATCGATTACTTCAATTTGAAAAACTCACAGTGATACTGCTCATTTCCTGGAGAAGCAGCAGCACTAGGGATGTAAACAATTGACTGATTGATGATAAGAATTTAATGAATTAAATTAAATTAATTGTAGTTAATTGATCCTTTTCCACTGGAGTTTTTCTATGAAATGTAAGCAAGCAAAGCTGACATAACATAACTGTTTAAAACGTGTGCACACTGGGCAGCACACTGATCACACAAGGGAGAGAGGAGGCGAAAAGAGACTTTGTATCTGATTTATTTCCACATATAACCGGGGCCTGGATCTGATCCGACAATCCAATTTGATGCGTATTTGTCCAATCTGTGCCACTTGAGAGGAAAAAATCGGAATTGGGACACTTGAACCATGTAGTGTAAAGACACTCTAATGGCCTTCAATTGGCTACAGGCGGAGGTCACAGTTTGCAGCACATCACATTGCAATTTTGAAAACAGTCTTCCAAACTTCAGCCTCTTTCAAATTTTACTACTTTTACTACTACTTTAACATACTTTAAGCTACACACTCCAATCAACTTGTAAAATGTTCACAAGACTGCCAGCTAACATTCAAACAGCTTTAATTTATCATAGAACTGATTGATTCCTGCTCCAGTAATGCTTTGCAGGTCACATCATTTCTTGACTTTCAACTATTCAGCTATCATCAGAAAGTCTTTGTTTCATGAAAGTATCAAGTTCTTTGTCTTTCAGGTGCTCTATGGCCAAAAGGTTAGTGTGTCAGGTTACTAATCATGAGGTCGGTTCTTGCCTCAGACATGTTTGCTGCATGTCATTCCTACTTGTTCTCTTTGGCAATATCTTCTGTTAATTCAGTATAGCTTTGGCAATGGCTTTCAGCATTCATGCACATTTTCCTTTAAGAAATGCTTTTTCTAGTTATTATTTCATCCTCCCTGTTTTAACCCTTAGAACTCAGAGCATTTAGGCTGCTTTTTTACATTACTATGTTAAAACTTATATACAAGGCATATAACAATGTGTATTTTTCAGCACAAGCTTTGCAATCTGATGAGAGTATTATTTTTTCATTTTCACCAATTATATAAACATACCTAAGCAAAAAATAAATCGATTTGATTTTTTAAAATTTAACATTTAATTTA
>NC_140927.1:33866286-33885229 GCF_045865225.1 Trachurus japonicus | reverse complement strand
ATTTACATAACTTTATATTGTTGACCCAAATATAACGCACAATTGCAAAAGTGATTTTAACATAATGATAAGTGATGCAGCTGTTTAAGTGTCTGACCTGATGCTGTGTCCAGGCCGAGGGGATGTCAGGACGGCCGCGGTCCCTCAGCACCAAGTCCCTCATACTGTCCACACAGGGCTGCTCACACACCTTGGAGCCAAAGGCCGGCTCGTAGCTCTCCACCTCTGCACCACACACACACAAAGAAACATGTTACATTTACAAATACACACTATCCACCACTTTCCGGAGAATGACGCTGGGTGTCGCCATGACACCAATGGCGCCGGAATGGGGGGGGCCAAGGGGCCATTGGCCCCCCCACTTTACGGCCCTGCCCTGCTCTACCGGTCGCTGATCTCCATAGGCCGCTATCCCGGTTTCAATAATCCCACCGGTCCCACCCACATCAAATGAAATAAACCAGTAAAACACAGAAGAATCTTTCATTTTAAATCAAATCTAATGCTACTCTGTCTGTAGTGCAGCCCAGTAAATAGTCCCAATTCAAGTCTCTCCGGCCATATGGTGCCCCACTTGAATGCAGCTGAAAAGGTGAAAAGTAGCCGCTGTAGACTGATGCGCCACAGACCTGAGTGCTCATAAACTGTTACTTCGGCTTTTACGAAGGCTGATTTTCTGCTTGATCCATGATGATTAATTTACCTACAGAAAAACTAAATGCATGGTAAACGTAACATTACTAATATTTTAGAGATCTCAAATTCACAAATAATGTTTTCTATTATTAAAATTCTGATTAAAAATTGGGTCAGGTCCAACCACGGGGTTCTTTTATTTTTTATTTTTGCCGTGGTCCAGCTGAGAGACTGCTCGTGAGTCCGGCTGCATCAAGTCCAGGCTTCAACACCTGGATCGGACCGGGTCGAGTCTTTGAGAACCTAGCAGTTTATAGAAACTGCTCAAACGGGCTCTTTAAGAGGTGTTCACAACATTTTATTTGCTCAAACATGCAGCCAGACCAGCACAGGAGACCGGAATACACAGCTTTTTTTTTTTTTTTTGAGAAGTTACGGTATGGTCTGGGAGACGCTGGCAGGGGGGGGGGGGGTCTTACGCATTATGCTGGTATTACGCATAACGGCCGGACGCTACAATATGACTATTGCACCGACCGACAGTGTGTGTGTGTGTGTAAATCTATGCCCCGTAACAACCCAAACTCCATGGCCCCCCCACCTCTAAAATGAATCCGGCGCCGCTGCATGACACTCCATTCCACCGTTACTGTATTGTTGATAGCATAGACTGGTTGATAGACATTGGCCGTGATGACTTTATTTATAGTCATCACATAATTTTAATGAGAACAATACGGACGAGGTTTTAGCTTTATGTCACATTTTCACGTCACTATATCACCGTTGTGACTACTCTGATGTTTATGAAGTCTATAAAACGAATTGTTGAACAAACATTTTAGATTAGCTGGGCTAAGGGGTTTAGCAGTGTCTTAAATAACTCAATAAACGGTCCATGAAAAAAAAAAATTTTCCAGGGGATATCTTAGTTACAACATGACTGAGCTAACTGGAGTAGTTTCATGTCGTGTGCGACAACGGGAGGGTTTTAACAGCTGACGTCCTGCTGTTAGTTTGCTGCTGCTGTTAGCTGTCAGCAGCAGCAAAGCTAACAACTACGACAACCATGACTAATTACAAAAACGTGCACACAGAAATAGTAATGTTTGTTCAATAATTCGTTTTATAGACTTAACAAACATCAGATTTAGTCAAAACGGTTTTGGCAGCCCGGAGCCCCCATCGGTGGCTAACGCTACCAGTTATGTATGTTAGCCGCTAACGCTACCAGTTAGCCGCTCGCTGGAATGCTACTAAAACCGACTTCCGTTGTGGTGTGACGCAATGGATCATGGGAAAATAAAGTGGTGGATATGATCGTCCTTTGCTCCAAAAATATTTTTACAGCAACAACAGAAATGCTCCTACTTCCGATGGCGTGGCAGCGGGAGGCCATCTCCCACAAGACCAGAGCCATGGAGTAAACGTCCATCTGTTTGAAGGCCTCGAGGTCCTCCAGGTTCACCCTGGACTCTAGCACCTCAGGAGCCATGTAGCGAGCTGTCCCCACCTGGACTGGGCAAAACAGGAGGGTTTAGTCAAAATGACAACATCAAAGTCACACTGAAGTTCTTCAGACCGACCGACCTGAGCAGTTTACCTGTCCACTGTTGGCGAAGTCGTCCACAGTGAGGGAGAGATCCAATCTCAAGGCCAGACCAAAGTCACAGAGAGCGCACTCCTTCCTGCTCTTCACCACAATGTTGCTGCTCTTCAGGTCCCGATGGGCAACGGGCACCTGCAGCAACACACACAACCAGCAACAAGCCCTGTCAACAAGCTCAAATCCATCCTGAGATGAGACTACCGGACCTGAAGCGGATCTACATCAGCATCGTTACAAGAGACGTGATGAAAACCTGTGCCGTGTCTCAGTTCCAATACTTCTTTACTTTAACTTGCACAAACTATTTGGAGTGTGTAAGTGTGTTCACACTGACAAGCAGTGGTGGACAGTAACGGAGTAAATTTACTTAAGTACATCCAGAAGATTTGTACTTTACTTGAGTATTAGATTTATTTGGTACTTATTACTCTTACTTGAATACATTTCCAAGACAAATATTTTTACTTTTACTCGAGTTAATTTCTAGGAAGTGCTGAAAAGTACTGGTTACTTTCAGGTCTGCTCTTTTTTTTCTAAAATCCTATTGGACACAAGCTGTGTTTGTCAGAGAAGGAAACCCTAACCCCTAAAAGCAGCACATCAGTGCAGCTGCTTTCAAAGAGTTCATTCTCACTAACAAGAGTTAAAAGCTCCTTACATTCATTTAGAAACAATTAGAGTCATTCATTGATGTGAAGAATAAGACATTTACTCTGACTTTGACTTTGACTTTAAGTAAATTTAAAAGCATGTACTTTTGGATACTTAAGTACCTTTAAAAGCAAGTACTTTTTTACTCTTACTCGAGTAACATGTCGACTGAGCTACTTTTACTTGTAACGGAGTAAATTTTGACCAGTAGTATTTGTACTCTTACTCAAGTACTGGGGTTGAGTACTCTGTCCATCTCTGCTGACAAGTATGTCAAAACACAGTGTCCTGTAAGAACCTGGATGGTGCACTTGTACCAGGCAAAAAGTGGAGTGTGGAACGACAGACACTTCCCACCTTCAATGAACGACAGTATTCCAGATTTGAGACAACACTAACGGCCGAATTTTGCGTACTAAAGAAGTAAGTACATAGTGTAGATAGTATACTAGATCAGTGGTTCTCAACCTTTTGTACATCAAGGACCCTAAATTGACACAAATTAGACCACGGACCCCCATTGGACCAAATTTAGAAGTTAACACCAGAAATACACAAATATTTGTTCTGAGACTGAAGAACATTACTTTTTTATACTTTTAAATTAGGGCCAATGGCGTGAATTTTTGGAAATATTATAGGAAAATTTCTGGAAAAAAGTGGTTCAATTTCTCCAAAAACATTTAAACATTTCTAGGAAGAAGTGGTTAAAATTCTCAAAAAAAAGTAAAAAAAAAATATATATATATATATATATATATATATAAGAAGGGCCTCCTGCAGACGGCACCATCATGGGAGATGAGGGTGGACCTGGGAAAGAAACTACATTTTCCCCAGGTTGTCCAAACCTCCCTGAGGCCCGACATAGTCATCTGTTTCTGAGGAAGCCAAGGAGATCATCCTGATTGAACTGACGGTCTCTTGGGAAGACGGATGTGTTGAGGCCTCAGAGAGAAAAGCCACAAAGTACCAGGACCTGGTTCAACAATGCAGGGACAAAGGATGGCAGGCCTGGCTATTCCCAGTCGAGGTTGGGTGCAGGGGCTTCCCTGCACAGTCCGTGTGGAAGACACTCACGGCTCTGGGGATAGCAGGAAGGGAGAGGAAGACAGCCGCCCGTAGGTTGGGGGAGGCAGCTGAGAGAGCCTCTTGCTGGGTTTGGAGTAGGAGGGAGGAGTTAAGTTGGGGGCCAGGAGAAGATGGGCAGTGACTGGCCATCACTGCCGACCCGCCAACTGGAGGGCGTTGTGGTTGAGGGTTGAAACGCCCAATGACAGTTGGACGCCACCTGATGACATCTTCTCCTGGCTGAAAGCTGCAGTCATGTTTCAAGTGACTGAAGGAGGTGGCAGTTGGTTGTATTTAATAGGTATATATATATATATATTTCTTTTAAAAAAAGTGGTAAAAAAAAGTGGTAAAATTTCTCGTAAAAAATGTTCAAAATAAAAACAAAAAAGTTTTTAAAAAATCTAGAAAAAGTGGTAAAATAAAAAAAAAAGAAACTTCTAGAAAAAAGTGGTACAATTTCTCGTAAAAAAAAAAATTCAAAATAAGAAAGTAAAAATTTTCTAGAAAAAGTGGTAAAAAAAAAAAAAAATGAAATAAAAACTTCGAGAAAAAAGTGGTAAATTTTCAAGAAATAAATTGGGGACCCCCTTCAGATCTCTCAAGGACCCCTAGGGGTCCCCGGACCCCACGTTGAGAATTGACAGTGTAGTAAGTATTCAAATTGAGACACAGCTCTGGATTTGCAGAGATGGTGCTTGTTTGGTGGTTGTTTACCTTTGGTATCCCGATGGGTGTCGTGTCGCTGTGGAGATGAGCTAGCCCTTTAGCAATGCTGCCTGCCATGGCAACAAGCTCCTCCCAGCTCAGCATGTTTGTTGTGAGGAAGTCCTGCAGGTTCCCCAGGCTGTGATAGGCCAAAACCAGCCAGTACGTCCCGAGGGCGTGGCCGGGCGGACCCCTCTCCTCCGCTGCCAGGAACTGCACCACGTTTTCATGCTCCAGTTTGGGATCTGAGAAGATGGAGCACTCGTTTCTCCACGAGGCATACTCCACCGCCGGGAACACCTTCACCGCCACGGTCTCGTAACTGTTGACTCCGCCTTTGTCGCCCTGAAGGAGGCGAGCTCTCCACACCTCGGCGAAGCGCCCCTTCCCCACCAGGGCCTCCAGCTTGATGGGCAGAGGTTCAGACATTTGTCCTCTCCAATCTGTAATGATGTCATTGTTGAGAGATGACACCTTTGTTTAGTTTATTTAGATCCCCATTAGCTTTTGCCACCACGCAGCAGCTATTCTTCCTGGGGTCTTTTCATCATAATAAATGACAAATACAAACTATTAACACGCAACACATTAATACATAAAACAAAAAATACATACAGAAAACACATACTCAATAGACCGAATAGACCGTTTACATTCTACTTCCGGGTAGAAAACCAGCACGTAATGTGAATGAGATCAATACTAACTAACCAGAGTTTAGCTATATATCATATTTTTCACACCCTATCACCGTTAAGACAAATCTGAAATGATTGAAGAAACATTACTATTTCTGTGTGTGTGTTTTGTGTTGCTATGTGTTGTATTTATTCAGTTTGGGGGAATCACGGTGTCTAGAAAGCATCAGTGGCTGCAGCTGACAGGGACAGCTAACGGTAGCTAAGCTAACCGCAGTAGCTAAGCTGACGGCGGTAGCTAAGCTAACCGCAGTAGCTAAGCTAACGGCGGTAGCTAAGCTAACAGCAGGACGTCAGCTGTTAAAACCCTCCCGTTGTGGGACACGACATGAAACTACTCCAGTTAGCTCAGTCATGTTGGAACTCAGATATCCGCTGGAGAAAATATTTTTTTATGGAGCGTTTATTGAGTCACTGAGTTATTAAAGTTAAACAGCTAGCTAACCGTTAGCTCGGCTAATCTATGATAGCCATGACTAATTACAAAAATGTGCACACATAAATAGTAATGTTTGTCCAATCATTGGTTTTATAGACTTTACAAACATCAGATTAGTCTAAACGGCGATATAGTAACATGAAAAATTTGATATAGTGAAACTCTCGTCCGTCACTATTGTTCTCATGCTGGTTTTCTACCCGGAAGTAGTTGTAAACAACAAGGCGATTCGTCCTATACATACACATACAAAACAAAACATCCAAGACAAACACTTAACATATGTTACCCGCTCCTACATTGAATCACCACACAACAAGGATACCAGGACCCAATTTACAAATATAGGCCACTAATGGTCAAAATTGCGATAAAAATAATAATCTCTTAATTTCATTTTAAAACTAACTGTGTGGAGTTTTTCTATTTTTCAGACATGTTATTTTGTCTCCTGCTATTTTACATTATTGGGAGTTCATAGCGCCCTCTAGCGGCGACATTACACCTAGTGTTTCTTCTTCGGTGGTTATCATTACTGTGACTCAGTTTGACCGGTGAAGCTGAGCTGGTGAGATGTGTATAAAGTGATGCAACTTGTGTTAAATATCATAAATGACCATTAAGGTAGTAATGTTGTTTGTGTTTTCC
Source organism: Trachurus japonicus (assembly GCF_045865225.1). Classification (NCBI taxonomy): domain Eukaryota; kingdom Metazoa; phylum Chordata; class Actinopteri; order Carangiformes; family Carangidae; genus Trachurus; species Trachurus japonicus. Next base: position 33,878,766 of record NC_140927.1, on the reverse strand, counting down.
AGTTGATTACCTGCTGATACTACTGTTTCTACCGACGGCACAATCACTGTCTAAGTGCCAAGAGAAAAGCATGTGTGGAGTTGCTAATGAAGATAAATAAACACGTGAAAAGACAGAAATTGCGTCGGAGCTGAGTGTGACACTGTCTCGCCGGTCAAGCACACCCCGTGCGGTGGGATTTATTAAGTTAACACAGTTAGGTAAAAAAAAAAACGTGCACTAACCATGTTTCTTTGTTGTATAACATAATTCGGCGTTAGCGTTAAGGCCTTTGCACACTGAGTCCGTTTTTTCCGTCCGAAATTGCCGCACGTCGAAAAATAAATTTGACCTCATGTTGTATCGATCATGTTTACACACCGAGTCCGAAACTTTCGTCCGTCATTAAAGTTTTCGGAACAGGTTCGATTTAATGCGTTTTTTGCATCCGTGAAAAGCCTTTTGACCAATCACATCAGAGTTTAGAGGCTGGAGAGGGAGAGTGGGAGGGGGGATCACCGCTGAGTGGGTGTGTGTGTCTGTGTGCGTGCGTGCGCCAGCCGCTGTTCACGTGTGTCTGTGTGTGTGTGTGTCTGTGTGTGTGCGTGCGCCAGCCCCTGTTCAGGATCATGGAAATTGACCGTCTTCTGTTTACTGTGTGAGCTAATAATCAATATCTTTCAAACTGGACCACTGATATCCTGAAATAAACTGTTCATAACAAGCAGCAGATCCTCTACTGGCTCCTCTCAGGATGGACAATTTTTCTCTTTTATTTCTCAACAAGTGAGAGAACCACAAAGTGCATCACTGCGTGACGATTTTTGTCTCCCTCTCCGAAATTTGGAACACAAAATAAAAACGCATGCGAATAAAACGCAACGGACTCAGTGTGCAAGGAGCCTGTGTGTAACGTTTTTTGTCGGATGACGGATACTAGTGCTGGGCGGTATACCGGTTCATAGCCTACCGAATACCGGTGATTTTTTTTTTTATGATATGAATTATTATTATTATTATACCCCAATACCGGTGAGTGTGTAGCGTACAAAACGTTGGGAACACAGAGCGGCGGAACGTCGCGCCGCGGGACATTGTTTGAGAGGGGGACTGTTTTGCAGTTGTACCAAACAAGCTGCATGCCTGGGTTGAGCTGGTGAATAACATGTACGGAGAAAATGTCACAGCCACAGAGGAACTACTTCGGCTTTTAAAAAACAAATCTCACGCTGATCAAACAACCATAATCTGTAAATGTTTTTTTTTTTACTTCACCGAGTCCCCCCACACCAGATGGTTTAACCCGGAGTCGGGGTTGACGTGAAGCAGCAGCAGCGCTGCTAAACCACGGAGGGATAAGTGATAAAAAAATAAAAAATAAAAATAAACGGCGAAACCAGCGCCGGTAAAATCCCGACAATATTCAGACAAATTTGTGATGAAGGGATTCACATCCACGAGTTGCAACCCACTCGAGCCATCGTGTTTGTTTTTTCTTCTGTGTGGAGAAGTTAGCAAACAGTGGCATGAAGCTGGCTCATCTCCAGACGCATCTCAACACAAAATGCACGTCATGTCGGTGAGCCTCCTGACTGCTTCATGAGGAAACTTTATGAATTCAGGTTGGTGTTACATGAGATTTTAAACGACAGCATCAAAGTGATCAACTTCATAAAGTCAAGGCCGCTAATGCAGGTGTGTTTCACTGCCTCAGTTAACACAGACAGAGAGAAGTCCTCTGGCTCTCAACCTGTTGTTATGATCTGAAGCCACACCTCTGATTGAGCACAGTCCCCTCATGCCACCGTGTTGCAGGACAACTGACTTTCAAAGCAGTAGCCCTACTGTCTGGACTTTTTTTGTGTGTGAAGAAATGTTTATTTGATGTCATGAATTCCTTTTGAGAACAGATATTTATTAGATAGCATTTTAGATTGATGATTATTCTCACGTGCAAAAATCTTTATATGTAGTCAAGTTGATTTTTGTTTAGTCGGTATTATATTAATAAAGGCTTCTGTATTTTGACTGCAACAGTCATACATTCTGATTCCTTCACCTCAATACAGTTATGAGTGCCACTGCCACCTCTTTGTGAACAGCAGCATTTTGTGGGACCATTCAAACCTGTGTTAATACTAGTCTGGCTACTAATGTTCTTCGACAATATTCACTCCTCGTGACAGTAAAATAGGTCATTCTAAGCCAATTTACTGCAGTAATTATTCTCTAAATTATTAGAAAATGGGGTTAACACCCAGTCATGCATGAAAAAAAAAATACCGTCAAATACCGTGAAACCGATATAATTATGAAAAATACCGTGATATACATTTTTGGTCATACCGCCCAGCTCTAACAGATACGAAAAACCAATGCGAAAAAAACGGAGTCAGTGTGCAAAGACCTTTAGAGTCCTCCTCCCTTTGACATCCAGGACCCATCACTCCTCCTCCTCCTCCTCGGCCGTCCACCCCCAGGCCTCCACAGGGCAGATCCAGAGCCTGGTAGAGCTCCGGGGTGCGCTTGGTGGGCCAGTCGGGGCGTGCCGGCGGGCCGGGTTTGTCTGAACGGTGCGTACGGTAGAAGTAGAAGGCGGTGGCGGCGATGACAGCCACGAGGATGGGAGGCACCAAGCTGACGACCACCACCGGGATCACGTCTTTACTCTGCAGCTTGAAGAAGCCTGAGGCACCGGAGAGGAGATACTGAAGATACTGAAGATACTGACATCCATCCATTCAACCATCATCCATCCATCCATTCAACCATCATCCATCCATCCATCCATCCATCCATCCATCCATCCATCCATCCATCCATCTGTCCATCCATCCATTAACCCATCCATCCATCCATCCATCCATTCAACCATCATCCATCCATCCATCCATCCATTCATCCATCCATTCATTCATCCATCCATCCATCTGTCCATCCATCCATTAACCCATCCATCCATCCATCCATCCATCCATTCTACCATCATCCATCCATCAATCCATCCATCCATTCTTTCATTAAACCATTCATCCATCCATCCATTCATTCAACCATCATCCACCCATCAAACCATCCATCCATCAAACCATTCACCCATTCAGCCATCCAATAATTCATCCATCCATCCATTAACCCATTCAGCCATTCATTCATTCATCCATCCATCCATTAACCCATTCATCCATCCATCTGTCCGTCCATCCATCCATCCATCCATTCAACCACCATCCTTCCATCCATCTATTAAACCATTCATCCATCCATCCATCCATCCATCCATCCATCCACCATCCTTCCATCCATCTATTAAACCATTCATCCATCCATCCATCCATCCATCCATCCATCCATCCATCCATCCATCCATTCTTTCATTAAACCATTCATCCATCCATCCATTCATTCAACCATCATCCACCCATCAAACCACCCATCCATCAAACCATTCACCCATTCAGCCATTCATTCATTCATCCATCCATCCATCCATTAACCCATTCAGCCATTCATTCATTCATCCATCCATCCATTAACCCATTCATCCATCCATCCATCTGTCCGTCCATCCATCCATCCATCCATCCATTCAACCACAATCCTTCCATCCATCTATTAAACCATCCATCCATTCATCCATCCACCAAACCATCCATCCACCTAAGCATCCATCCATATTCATCCATCCATCCATTCAACCATCATCCATCCATCCATCCATTAAACCATTCACCCATCCATCCATCCATCCATCCATCCAACTATCATCCATCCATTAACCCAATCAACCATCCATCCATCCATTCAACCACCATCCTTCCATCCATCTATTATAAACCATCTATCCATTCATCCATCTAAGCATCCATCCATATTCATCCATCCATCCATCCATCATCCATCCATTAAACCATTCACCCATTCAACCATCCATCCATTCATCCATCCATCCATCAAACCATCCATCCATATTCATCCATCCATCCATCTATCCATCCATCCATCCATCCATCCATCCATCCATCCATCCATCAAAGCATCCATCCATTCATCCATCCATCCAAGCATCCATCCATCCATCCATCCACCCATCCATCTATTCATCCATCCATCCATCCAACTATTCATCCATCCATCCATCCATCCATCCATCCATCCATCCATCCATCCATCAAAGCATCCATCCATTCATCCATCCATCCAAGCATCCATCCATCCATCCACCCATCCATCTATCCATCCATCATCCATCCATAAGCATCCATCCATCCACCCATCCATCTATCCATCCATCATCCGTAAATCCATTCAACCACCATCCTTCCATCCATCTATTAAACCATCCATCCATTCATCCATCCACCTAAGCATCCATCCATATTCATCCATCCATCCATCATCCATCCCCTCACCATTAGCTCCCTTGTTGAAGATCAGTTTGTCGTTACACTCGTGTTCTCCGTGGCAACCACAGACCATCATGGCTCCGTCGTCTGCCGGCTGTGGGACCATGTGACACTCTCTGGAGGTGAAGTTCAGCAGCAGGCCGGGGTCGACGCCCTCGAGAGGCAGAGCTGGATGATGGCACATCGTGTGTACTGTCATTGTGTCGTTGGTTTTCCTCCTGAGAAAGAGGAGAAACACAAACACGGTGATCGGTGAAACTAATGAAACACATGTGGTCTGAGTTTAAAGGGATAGTAGCATTTTTTAAAAAGTGTGGTTGTATGATCTACAAATAGCCCCTAAGTACTTTAATTGCAGTAGAAGACTCTCTGCACTCCTCCCGTTAGCAATGCCAGCCCATAATAGCCCTGCCCAAGATTTACAACATACAGTGTTGTGAACAGACCCAAAGAAACGGCCGATTTTCACGGCCTAAAAGAGGTTTTACCTGAAAAAAAAAGTTGGTTAGGTCCAAATAAAAACTGCGTTTTTCCTGCAGTTTGAAGGGCTGGAAAAAATTGTATTATAGTGAACAATGGAACTGTGTTTTTTTTTTCAGGTAAAACCTCTTTTAGGCCGTGAAAATAGGCCGTTTCTTTGGGTCTGTTCACAACACTGTATGTTGTAAATCTCTGGGCAGGGCTATTATGGGCTGGCATTGCTAACGGGAGGAGTGCAGAGAGTCTTCTACTGCAATTAAAGTACTTAGGGGTAGGGCTGGGTATCATGGCCAATTTCCTAAATCGATTCGATTTCGATTCTTAAGGTTTTAAATCGATTAATCACGATTCGATTCGATTCGATTCGATTCTATTCGAATCGATTCGAATCGATTCAATCTGCTCTTAAATAATGAAAATGGCTCAACTGTGTTGCAAAATACACATGACTTTATTTTTTCTCTTCAGGTTTAAAGTGCAGACTTGAATTAAATTTGACAGTTCATATTAACTGTAAACAAAACTGTCAAGTTTCAATAGTGCAAGTGACAGTACTTGAACAACAAATTGCATAAAGGCATTGTTTAAGTGCAAAATAATATTAACAAAACTAAAAGTACAATTAACCTCTCTCAAGTCAAGTCCTGTTACTTTGTAAATTTGACAGTTCACACTTGTTAACTGTAAACAAAACTGTCTTACTGTAAATCTCTAAAGTGCAATTGAAAGTGTACTGCAAATTGCAGCAAATTGCATTGTTTAAGTGAAAAAATAATTTCAACAAAACTAAAAGACAGTTAACTTAAACTGTCTCACTTAGAGACTGAGAGATTCTTGTTGAGAAAAATGAGCTCATTGACGTGTTCTGGGGTGATGCAGCTCCTTTTGGCAGTGACAATATCACCCGCAGTGGAAAACACCCTCTCCGACGCAACACTGGTCCCTGGGACTGAGAGGTAGTGCTTTGCCAGGCGAGCCAACAGTGGATACTCTTTTTCTTTTGCCCTCCACCAGGTCAGAGGGCTTTCATTCAGCCCAGCAGGTTGTTCTGCCCTGTATCTTCTGATTTCATCTTCAGCCCTCTTTGCTGGAGTTTTCTGTCCATCTCCCTTTACTGGTGGCGAGTAGACTGCCCCAAGGAGGGACTCCAAGGTGCTGGATTTCTTGGGCTTCTTGGGCAAAGTCGCTTCCCCCATCTCCTCAGTTCCTTCATCAGCATCATTACCATCAGTATCTTGCTGTTGAATAAGACAGAAAAAAGAAAAATACAGAAATAAATAAATAGATTTAAAATCATTTATGAACTCTTTTAAATTACGGTATATAATATTCCTAAAATCCAATAGAGAATATTTTAATTGATTGAAACTCATTTATGAACTCTTTTAAATTATATAATGTTCCATAATCCAATAGAGAATCTTTTAATTGATTGAAAATAATGTATTTATTTATTCATTTTAAATACTTACATCAGGTGCAGCAGTGGCAGCCTCAGCCTGCAGTTTGGAGAAGGTATCATCTTGCTCTTCAGCAGACAGGGATGGTAGGGCCTTAAAGCGAGGGTCCAGCGCTGTCGCTGCATACAATGTCTCCTTCTTTGCATCATATCTTTAAGACATTTCACAAATTATTTTTTTCATCACAGTATGAGGATAAACATGGCATTGATACAATATACAATCTCACACACACAAACAAAAAGGATGATAAATTATTAACTGCTACAAGATCAGTAAAATGAGAAGAAAATGTACATGTAAATACAAAACTTTGCTTTTGTAATGTTTTGATTTGGCCTACCACTGACTATTGCATACACACATACACACACACAAACACAGAGAGAGAGAGAGAGAGAGAGAGAAAAAGAGAGAGAGAGCTTAGCATACCTTGTCCTCAAGTTGTTCTTTACAGCAGCCTTTAAGTCCCTCACCACGGTGGAATCTTCCTGGCTGGGGGTCAAGGCTTCCTGCAGCAGGGCGAGAAGTGGTGCGATGACGGACAGTGTTGGTTGCTTGTCCTCTGACATTGCCAGTGTAGCTTCTTTCATTGGTTTCAAGGTCCGCACCAAATCTTCGGCAATCGTTACATCTTCTTCTGTTAACGTGCACAGATCTTTTTCATTCCTACGCACGTCTTGTGAAAGGAGAGTTGCAGAGATAGCTGGCTGTTGTTCTAAAAAGCGCTCCAGCATCTCCAGTGCGCTATTCCACCTAGTCACGACGTCTAGTGTTAGCTTATGCGCTGGCAGTTGAAGCAGCTTCTGTTTTTCTTTTAGTATGTGGTTTGCCGTCGTACTCCGGTGAAAGAACGTTGCTATACGCCTCACTCGAGCAAGCAGACGTGACACGGCTGGGATTTTTAGACCTGCTTGTGATGCTAAGTTCAGTGTGTGCGCGAAGCACCCGATGTGCATCAGCTGCATTATGTCCACCGCACGCACCATATTTGCAGCGTTGTCCGTCACGACTGCTGGGTCTTTGCTGGTCAGCCCCCACTCCTGTATGGCCCTCGTCAACATATCAGCTAAATTAACAGCGGTGTGGCTTGTGAGAACCTCGGTGGTCTGTAGCACATGAGACATGAGGCACCACTCCGTGTCAATGTAGTGAGATGTCACCGTTAGGTAGGACTGCGTTGACAGTGATGTCCAGGTGTCACACGTGATAGCGACTCTTTCTGCTGACTGCATTTTCATTCGTATGTCGTCTTTCACACATGTATACATCATGGGGATAACAGTTTCAGTCAGATGTTTACGTTGCACCATAACGTAGTGTGGTTCGAGCACCTGAAGCAGCCGCCTGAAGCCTTCATTTTCCACTACCGAGTACGGGCGTAAATCTTTGCAAACAAACGTTGCGATGGCCTCTGTTATCTTTACGGCCCGCGGAGACTCGGGTGGTAATGTTAAGAGGTCCCTCAGCTTCTTTTGTTTTGCCCCGGACGGCTTGTTGTCGGAAGCTAACGTACTTAGCGTAGTGTGGTACCTCGTCAAGTGGCTTCTGAGGTTTGTAGTATTTCTACAATAACTGAGCTCCGCTTGGCATATTTTGCATACAACCTTGGTTTTATCCAGCTCGTTGTCCTTTGTTGGTTTAAATGTGAAATGATTCCAGACGTCAGACTTCAGATGGGACGGCTTGCTGAGCGGTGTTTTACCTGCCTCAGCCATTTTGTGTATGCGCGCTTGAACGTCAACCTGACGTAACTGCGCTCAGTGCGCTGCGGCTTCATCACGCACGAGACTACTGGGGGAGGAAAATCAATCTCATGTGTGCACCATGGATGTATTATATCGTGCACCAGCATACTTTGTATTGTATTGTATTCATATGAACCTGTATGTGAAGTTTGAAAAAAAAAAAAAAATCGATCTCACGCCCTGTGAATCGATACTACAAAATTTAAATGAAATCGATCCAAAATCGATTAAATCGATTTTTTTACCCAGCCCTACTTAGGGGCTATTTGGAGATCATACAACCCCACAACAAATGCTACTATCCCTTTAAAACGTCTCTGACAGTGAAGGAGGGTCGGGCTCTGAGGGCAGGAGGCGGAGCCAGTTACTCAGGGCAACAGTGACTGTGTAGGGATACTAGTGACTCGCTGTGGTTAGCAAGACCATGATTACAGTGAACCTCAGACTGTTTTCTGTGTGATCGTGAAAAACATGTGTGCGGCGCTTTGTTGTGACATCACAAAGTGACAGGAAGTCCTGACGGCTGGTTTTAAGGCTCAGTTTCTGAATACAGGCTGTGTGCATTTCTCTGTGGACTGAGGCTTTGATACTTTCACAGTATTAATATAGAACCTAGAGCTGCTTTATAATCACACTACACATGGACATCTACCTTTATACTGTATGGAGCTTTAACACAAACATCTACCTTTATACTGTATGGAGCTTTAACACAAACATCTACCTTTATACTGTATGGAGCTTTAACACAAACATAAACATCTCTCGGTTGTGGGTTTGAACCCAGGTTTAAAGATCCCTTCTCTTGTTTCGTGAACAGTCTGAGCAGCTCCCTGATCATCACTTGTCAACTTTGACCTGAATAAACTGCTGTTTTCTCCTCCTCCTCCTCTCCGTCACTCCTTCTTATCACTGGTTTCCTGCAGAGCGCTGGGAGGGTCGGTTGGCCTGACGTGAACAGGAAATGAGAGGGGTGCAGCGAGGGGGGATCCCGGCCTCGCTGCTGTTATCCAAACAAAAGCACGAATCAGCAGAAAGTTTCTGTTCCCGGAGAAAGCGACGCAGAGGGAGGAGGAGGAGAAGGAGAAGGAGAAGGAGGCGAGGGTCTGAAGCTCCTCAGCATAAAACCACCATAAAAAACAACCCAGAGGAAAGACATTTGTCTTGTTTGTGACACAGTGGGAGGTCTGAAGCATCTTTATGAGACATTCTGGCTTCATGTTGCATTTTATTTGTTCTCTCATTGATTCAGCCCAGAACAGAGGAGGACAGAGGAGGTTAGAGGAGATTAGAGGAAGACAGAGAGGACAGAGGACAGAGATGAGGCTAGAAGAGGACAGAGCGGAGGACAGAGGAGGTTAGAGGAGGACAGAGAAGGACAGAGGACAGAGATGAGGTTAGAAGAGGACAGAGGAGGTTAGAGGAGGACAGAGAGGAGGAGACTCTGTCACTGAGACAGGAGACGAATCAAAACCATAGACTGTAAAAACATGGCCATAGCATCCGTGACGTCCCCCATTGGTTTTGGGGAGTCGTTTTTGTGACTCCAATATGGCGGCCTGAACAGCGCCATGTTGGATTGGCCGGCCGAGGGGATTGCAGTTTGTTGAACGAGGAAGTGACTTCACTTCTCAGACCCACAACTGCCCCCTTAATCAAAACACAGACCATGGACAAACTTTCCTCATTCCTACACATTATACCTTTAACCATAGGCGGCGCTAGGGCAGAAGGAATGGGGAAGCTACGGGACAAAAAAAAAAAAGAAAAAGAAAAAAAAGTCTTTACCCAGGCAGATATACTGTAGCCTATATAGTTTTGATGTTCATCAAACTGAGATGCAGCAGAATGATTCCTTTCATTCTCTACTTGTTTTTTTGTTGTTGTTTTTTTTTTGCTTTTGTAGTGGCCCATAATTAACCTAATCAATGTTCTTACCCTAAGCAGCACGCCACGGGGCGTTTGTGTCATATTTTTCAACTATTTCTTCAGGTTTAAATCCTCTTAGTTGTCGCTCTCGATGTACAGAAGCAACAGAGTTGACAGTATCTGCTGTGCCATTGTCCTCATCCAGTTGCGCAACTGCTGTGAGAATGTGCGCTCACACAGGTGTCCAGAGGTAGGCCGGTGACTGGAGGAGGGAGGCAGCAGGTGTCCGGGCGGTCGGGGCTGCTGTCTGGACGTAACTTAGGCCAGTGACTGGAGGAGGGTGTGCGCAGGTGTTCGGGGGGGCGCGGCTGTCCGGAGGTAGACCGGTGACTCGCGGGCAGTGGCCGGTATCCGGGGGGGGGCAGCCGGTGTCATCATGGAGGCCAGTGGCAGGAGAGAAGGCGGCAGCCGGTCGTGGAAGCATCGTGGTCGGCTTCATTGCTGCTGCTTCATGGGACTCTCGGACTCGTCAATTTTGATATTCAAAAACCTTCTAATGTCCGTTTTACCGGGCTTTTTTCTTTTAATTTCGCTGGACTGTCAGTGACTAGCATAGCGAGGCAAAGGGGTAAGCTTCTACGCTGCGCGTTGTAGCTACGCCGTGTGTACTTAATGACGCAGGTAACCAGTCAAATACCACTGAAATAAAAAATAAATAAACCATCGACATAGATAATACTTTAAAAATGTGTGTTTTAATGTATTTCCCACCTCTTTCTAAAATATAATTTAAAAACAACAACGAAAAAAAAAACATTATTTTATTTTTTCATTTTATTATTTGTGATGATTCATTTTCTGTGACAATCTAGGGGAAGCTAAGCTTCCCTTAGCCTATTGATAGCGCCGCCTATGCCTTTAACCTTTGACCTTTAACCACTAAAAGTCCTGAAGCTCCTTGGCAGGAAGGACGGAGAGACAACGGCCTTTCATCTGAAGCTGCTCTGTTCTCAACCAAACAGACAACGATTGAAGAACTATCAGAGAAATGAACTTCCTGTCTAATGGTGCGTTCATTACAACTCGGAGGTCGGGATTCCCAACTCGGAAATTTCCGACTTCCGACATCATTGTGTTCACGCTGCAGGAACTCGGAAGAGAAAAAACATGGATACCTGAAGGAAGTTTGGCGTATTGTGGCTCAGTGCACATAATGTTATGGCATTGATAACAGTTAAACATTATTTCCGTCACATACGAGGAACACAATTTCACACAATACAACAATCACAGCTTAATATAAACGTATTTCATATCGGCTACTGCAATAATACACAAAAAATATGCATTCAAACCTCAACAAATAACTTAAAATGTCTAAATTCTAACCGTTTAAGACGAGGGCATGACGCCATGTTTTGATGTTGTCGTGACGTCAAGTCGGAAAGTCGGAGCTCTGAAATGATACCTGAGTTTCCGACTTGTAATTTCCAATTTTTTCCTGTTCAATTCATTTTTTACAACTCGGAGCTCGTTTTTCTCCAACTTCCGAGTTGTCTTGAACGCAGCATAAGCCCCGCCCACAGCCAGGCACGGTCCACTCACCAGACAGCGATGCAGATCTCCTCGGTGACGGTGCAGAAGGACGACAGGGTGCAGTTGCTCATGCAGACGCTGTCCTTGCACACGGGACTGGAGCCCTCGCACCACTTACACAGGTTGAAGCTCAGGTGGCTCAGGGGCCGCGCCACACCTACACACACACACACACAGATATATGAGGTGAGTTTAACTTCCTGGTTTCAGTGGGTGGAGCCATGACAATGCTGTGATGTCATGACCACGTCTGTAACATCCAGAAGATACTGAAGACTGACATCCATCCATCCATCCATCCAATAGCCGGGCGGTACCCAAAGTGCTTTACATCAAAGCAATAAGATAATACATCAAAACAATACATGAAAACACAAGAAAGTGCCACAGTGCTGCAAGAAGACACAAGAAAGTGCTACTAGTGCTGCAGCGTGTTAAAGGCCCTCTAAAAGTGCATACAGCAAAATAAAAACAGGCAAAATAGGTACATAATAAGAACAGCACTTCCCTAGTCAGAGTTAAAAGCTAATCTAAAAAAGTGCGTCTTTAGCTTCGATTTAAAAAGGCTGAGGTCAGTAATGGTGCGAATGTCGGGTGGCAGTCTGTTCCACAGCCTGGGAGCTGCAACAGCAAAAGAGCGATCGCCCCACTGTTTGTATCTCGACCTTGGGACCTCTAACAGAAGCTGGCCAGAAGAACGGAGGGCCCTGCCATGATCGCCGTCAGTTAAAATCTCTGACAGGTAGGAGGGAGCCAGGCCATTTATGGCGTAAAAAACAAACAATAAAAGTTTAAAATCAATTCTAAAACAAACAGGAAGCCAGTGGAGAGACGACAGCACAGGGGTAATGTGTTCACGCCTGGACGTGCCTGTTAAAAATCGTGCAGCAGTGTTCTGAACGAGTTGAAGACGCGAGATTAGGCCAACATAAAGTGCGTTAC